>NW_006300375.1:6199225-6201815 GCF_000327345.1 Myotis davidii | reverse complement strand
TATGTACACATAGATTGTAACCCAGTGCATGCATAAGTAGCTAAAATGTAAATAAGAACCTTTAAGATTGTCTCAAAATCAGACTGAGTTCTCCATTTATGTAGTCACAGCCGAAGAGTTCAGATATGTTTATATATAAAAGCCCAGTGACCAGAATGGCAGAACGACCAGAACAACCAGAGCGACAAGTCACTATGATGCGCACTGAGCAGGCAGGCAGCCCAGCGGTTAGGAGCGAGCGGTCCCAGGTTGCGAGAGGAATGTCTGGCTGCTGGTTTAGGCCTGATTGAGGGGTCCTGGATCGTGAGAGGGTGCAGGCCAGGCTGAGGGACCCCAGCCCTCCAGTGCACAAAGTTCATGCACCAGGTCTCTAGTATGTAATAATGAGCCTTGTTGAGTGTTTGAAAAGAAATTCAGAAAAGGAGTAAAAACTATATGGGTATGAAAAAGAGAAGAGCCACAATATTACAGTGGCTAAAAGTAGATAAATTTAATTTTTGAGAGTAAATCACAGAATAAAATACCAAAATGAGAATAAAAATTCCCAATTTAATCCTATTTGAAGTTCTGAGTTGTGTCATTTCCCTCTGATTTTTGGTTATTGAGTGGAGATAATTCAGGTTTCTAAGCATAGTATTTAAAACTCATTTATCTTAAAAATTTGTACATGCATGTTATAAACGTCTTTATCTGAAGGGATGGTGTAAACAAGGAAGTTTCTCTTTTACTCATATGTTAGTCCATAGCTGCTAGATTAATCTTCTCCAGAAGTCTCTAATTATGCTACTTCTCCACTCCACAAACTTTTTCTGAATTGAGTTCAAACTTCTTAACTTGAAATTCAACCAGTTCCTCTCCTCTTATCTCCTGCATGAAAAGTGTTCTTACTTAAGGACATATATCCATTTGTTCATTCAACAAATATATATTGAGCATTTATAGTCTGGTGATTCAAATACAAAAATATGCAGTTCGTGTATATTCAGCTCTGTGCTCAAAGAGCTCAGGAAGGGGCAGAGATTATATAAACAAAATGACCTCCTAAACTTCCATTCCTTTATGTTTAACACTCCCTTCATTTGGAGTAGCCTTAGCATCCATTTCCATAAATGGAAACCTTCCCATGACATTTTACTTAATATCCTCTAAAGAAAGTAAGCCATTCATTCCATAGTTTATTGTCTCTCTTCTTTTTAAAATTTCAGCACTAGAAAATATCTACTTATTTTAATATTTCTCAACATATGCTCTCTAAAATTCAGTATCTCTGAAATTCTGGACAGTTTTCCCAATAGTTCCTATCCCCCATGATCACCAGAACTTGAAACTACCAAACAGCCACATACTTGTTGTAAAATCATTCAAATTTCATTGAAGACAGAATCATTCTTATTTTCTTTCTAATCATTCATCTCCCTACACATGTAGGAGAAAAAAATATCTCTTTCTACAAAATCAAATGGTTCAATGAAATGATTTAATTGAAATAAAAAACATACTTTCAAAAGATTCATGGAACATTTGGCACAATTTTATGTTGGATGAAATTTTCACTTTTATAAGGGAAAATAAAACATTTCTATTGAACGTTAATAAGGGCATGGTTATTTTCTCCATAATATATCTAAACTAATCTATTTTAATGAATTTTTTAAATTATTTCAGTCTATCTTTTCATAAACCATCAAGTAATGAAACTTGCACAATTACTTTTAAAAATGGCTCTAAAATTTAAGTGATTTTTATAATTTTTCATCTATGATAATATTGTATAATTTACACTCCTAACAAAATGGAACTTACCTTTTTTACTGTAAAAATGAATAAATATAAATTAGCTTCTTTTCTGAACATAGATAATTATACATAGCTTGCTAGATGCACCCAAAAATACATACTTGAAATAAGAAGTATAATGAAGATGATTAAATAACTCCAAATTTAATCACTTTGAACATTATCTTTATAATCGTATGCCAAATATGTTAGTGATACTTATCTAAATTTCAACATGTTGTTAAAATCTACATAAATTTATTAGTGGTAGCTGTACTTGAATTTCAGATAATGCATTAAAAAGTTATGCATAGGATGAATACTAAAAATATTCTCAGTTAAAAATTAGCTTCTCAAAGGAAAACATAAAATATCATGATTTAAGTTCTTGAACAGGCTAAATCAGCACTGATTCCTAAAACACTGATTTAAATCAGAAATTATAAATCTTGCTGATAAATACTGTTTTTCTCATAGTATTCAGCAAATATGTGATGAAATTAGGCAACAGATCCTCACAGTTTTATTGTTAGTACTTCTTATGTTTATGCCTGTAGGATATAATAATCATATAAAATGCATTTTCATCTAGCAACTAACTTTCATGAGGGAGAGACTTATTCTAACTTCTTCAGATCTCATTGTTGTGACATACTAGGGACTAAATTATAGTTTTGATTATTATCTAATTAAAGAAGAAGAATCATCCTAGCTTGTCTCGTAGTGTTGCTACATGAGCCCATCCCAATAAGATGTGTGCTCACACCATACAGCAGGCATTGTTACAATCCTGGTCACCTTTCTGTGGTTTCCC
>NW_006300375.1:6196756-6199029 GCF_000327345.1 Myotis davidii | reverse complement strand
GCCCCGCACAGGGAGGGCCCAGTCTCTCTCTCTCTCTCTCTCTCTCTCTCTCTCTCTCTCTCTCTCTCTCTCTCTCTCTCTCTGCTTGTCCTAGGATGAGGTTTAAATAAATAATAGAAAGATAGATTATAGATAGATAGATAGATAGATAGATAGATAGATAGATAGAGATGATAGACAGATAAATGCGCTAAGAATGAAATCACTATGACTTCTCTCTTATAGTGCTGATATCGTGACTAAGCTTTGTTAATCAGAGTGGAAAATATGAATATTTACAAGTTACCAGAAAGAGATCTCTCATCAAATGTGTAGACACAGCCCAAATAAAAGAAAATTTGTTCTTAACATCTGCCTGTATAGCAGAATGAACAAATTCAACTTTGCCTAAAAGAAATGTGATCCTACAATGAAGTCAAGTGGACTCTTTCACATTATTTATGATTTCAATAACGTTTGATTATTTCCAAATGATGGCGTTCACCCTAAATGATTTCTTGTGTAACCATGAGTTTTGTTTGAGCTGAGACATTGACAAAGTTGAAAACCTCTATTGAAACCAACAAGAAAATTAATGGTGAGCAGAGAGGTCTGGTGTCTAATTAGTTTGCTTGGGTTCCTTTTGAGAATCCCTTGGAAAGAAATAAAAAACAACCGAGGCGTATATAGGAAAATAAGAACAGAATCCCTTTTCTGTCTTTGCACCGTTTAAAGACAAAACCTGAGGCCCCCTGACAAACTGCTTCATATGCAGACATCTGTTAACAGGCCACAGTGATCCTGGTGGAAGTCATGCTCAGTAAAATGCAAAAGGGCCTACTGAAATGCCAGCATTTTCATTTTGTTGTGATGACTTTCTCAGAGAATAACAATGTTCAGCTTAGATTTTTTTTGGAGTGCCCTTTGGGAAAGAACATTTTCTCTTTTAAAAGCCAAACAAAGCTTAACTCAAGCAGTTTCATCGTTCTCTCTTTCATGAAGCTACTAAAAAAGACTAATGTATTACTTAATGAAGCTATTCATCGCTTAATAAAAATAAGAATTAGTAACAATAACTGTTATAGTCACATTAACCTTATTTTCACACTAACAGAAATTGCTTAGATGTATTATATGTCGGCCATAATTTGCTTTAAAAAATAAAGCTACTGGGAAATATGTACTTAATATTAAAAGTAAGATATATTTTCATTGTTATTTTAGAAATTTGAGTTGATTACCAGTGCTAAATCCAGCTACTAAAGTCTCAAGTTTTGGAAAGTGCAAATACTGATGAGTGGAAGCTCTAGAAAGTGAGAGAGAATCCATGACTCACAGTCCACAAAACTGGGTCTTAATCCCAGGTTTGCAACTTAACTGCATAATATTTGCAACTGTCCTAACTTTGTGAATCTTGATTTACTCCTTTGTTCATTTTCAGAATGAGATCTTAATTTTTTGTTTTATAATGTTCACATGTAAATTTCATCCAAGTTCACAACAAAGGCTGATGAAGACCAATATGATCAAATCCTGCTGCGAGGTTTTCATAACAAATCATAAGCATTCAGTGTAGCCAGTCCTCAACATAGCTCGCATGATGCAGACAAATTCACAAATTGACAAAAATCTATTTGCCAAAAACTTATTTTAAAAATTATTCTTTAAAGACATTAAAGATAGGAAGAATTTATGTTCTCTGAGGTCAGGAACTTTGTTTTGATGTGGCCTGGTGTCTAGGGCATTGCATGGCACGTAGTATTAAATAAATGAATTTAAAAATTCATGAAGGATATCCTTTTTCACTATATTCATGGGATGATTCAATTCATAACTATATTCCTCATGAATATGTTCTTCATGAATATATTCATTAAAGACTAAACCTGTGACCCTTAGCTTTTGATAAATTAAACAATCCTTAAAGTACTTATATATTAACATATATTGAATATATTTAAAAGAAATATATCCATGAATATATTTATAAGAATGGATTCATATTCATAGACTATATATTCAAGAAGAATATTCTCTAACACAATTACATGATAATTGGTAAATTTAGTGCATTTGGTGAGTTAGTTATTCATCAGTTGATTCTTTCGAGAATTATTTTTGATCAATCCAGTTTTAGAGAATGGGTTTACAGTGAGTTGACCTATAGCCCCTTTTATTCTCTGATCAGTATGATATTGGACAGGTGGGCAACTAGCAACTGGAATTCACCATCCCATTAACCTGTGGACTCAAATGTCCTCCTGTGAGATCTCTGTTGAAGGATGGATGAGATC
>NW_006300375.1:6171935-6196717 GCF_000327345.1 Myotis davidii | reverse complement strand
AGGTTACAGCCAAAGTCAACTTTAGGCCAAAAGCTACTCAATCAGCTCATTTTGGCATACTGTTTCACCTTCTTCATCCTGAATTTGGTCTTCTTATTCCTCTTTGTTTTCAGAGAATATGGCTTTAACTTGGGAATTCATTAGTATGTGAATACTTAAGACACTTATTGAAGACAGATAGATACAAAGGGGACACTGAGTTTAGCCTTAGTGTATATTCTATGTTTCTAGTAGACTAGAGGCCCAGTGCATGAAATTCGTGCAAGAGTAGGCCTTCCTTTCCCCAGCTGCCGGCACCAGCTTCCCTCTGGCCCCTGGGACCCAGGCTTCCCTCCAGCACCTGGGATCTGGGCTTCCCTCTGGCCACCAGCAGGCACCCAGGACTCAGGCTTCCCTTGCAGACCTGGCTTAGTCTGAAGGTCGTCCAGAAGAACGTCCGGTCTAATTAGCATATTGCACTTTTATTATTATAGATAATATGGATATAGTGTGCTCTACATAAGTATATATTATATAAATACGGAGAATATAAAAATATGTATAAAAAGTATAATCTGCATAAGTCAGTTATCAGCCACTTGAATTTCCTTTCTCAAGTTACATATATGCTCTTTCAAATTTATAACCCCAGCCACCAAAGGGCTTAGTCTCTCTGGAGAATCATTGGCATTGTGAGCCATAGTTTCCAATGAAATTATTCTCTCTCAGATTATCAGAAATAAGAAAATAGACTGAGAATATTTTGACTAAATGAACTATGACAGTGGTGAGCTTGCAAGACCTAAACATTAGTATATTTAAGCATCCAGTTATACTTTTCTGTCTAAGAGATACAGACATGGCGAGCTCAAGAAAAATGGAAACCAAGAACACCTAAGAGAGTAATTTTATATGAAGGAAAGATGGTAGACTCTATATAATTTAAAAAAGAAACAGAAAAAAAAGAAAGTACATATTTTTATGTCAAAGGATAATTTTGAGGGGGGGGGGCAGGAGCTCCTTTAAGTATTTTGGCTCTATGAGTTAAAACAGTTTATACTCCCTATAACTGTGAGACACAAAAGGGTTGTAATCATGGTTGATAAGTTAATCAAGAAAAGGAAAGCCATTAAGTTTAGAAATGAAATTAAACATAATTTAAAAAGTGACATAACCTTTTAAAGCCCTGAATGTGTCCTGAAGTCCCCTCAGAATTTTTATGATGTTATGATGTCTTTCTCTACCTTAACACAGTCCCTAAATATCTTTTATTTTCTTATATACGATACTTCATGTTAAATTATTGGTATTGATAGCTAAATTGTTATTGCTCTAATATTCTATAATTGTGTGCATACTTCATAAGTTTTTGATGGCTTCAGTACACATCTATCTCATGGCCTTAAAGATAACAGCAACACCAACATTTCTACATGGCTAAGGTATTTCAATGAGGTTCTGTACTCCATAGAGTCTTATCTTGAATTATTTTTAACTTTTACTGATATACAGGCATACATCGTTTTATTGGCTTTTTGCTTTATTGCACTACACAGATGTTGCATTTTTTACAAATCGAAGGCAAAACCCTCCATCAGCAAAAATATTAGGACTTGCTTTATTGCAACAGTCAGTTTATTGAGATGGTCTGGAACCAAACCTGAAATATCTCCCAGGTATCCTCTATACTGTACATATAGAACATGTACAAATCAGGAATGCACAGCTCACTGAGTTGTTTGAAAAACTGAATATGCTCATGTAATCATTGCTTATATCAAGAGACAGAACATTATCAAAACCCCAGATAGTTTCTAAATTCAGTAATTGGTGTTAAAGGTTTGCTCATCTAGCAACCAACACGAAACAATGTTCAGTAAATAACTACTAACGAAATATAATTGTGCTGTATGTCAAGAAAAAAAATCCATCTGTAGATGTTATTAATGTTAACTTTAGAAAGAGATAGGACGTGACCTGTTAATAAGAAAATAATCACTGTTCATCATATCATAGAAGTTTAGTGCTTCAGGGTACCTAATCTAACACAAATTCCCTCAGGGAATTCCCCTTGAGGGATACTGCTGGGCGGCATCTTTTCACTATCCCACGGTTAGTATTCCAGAGAATTCTGCAGTAAGGGACAAATTCTCTTACTGAAAACCATACCTCTATCTTCAATTTACCAGGACTTCCTGTGACTTTACTACTTAGGTTAAATCACAGAAATAGCAAAGAATTGCCTTTCAGATCATAGGTTTGTTTTTTGTTTGTTTGTTTGTTTTGTTTTGTTTTGTTTGTTTTTTTCTGTGGCACTGGCTTCATCTCCCTGGTCTGCCATCTATATACTCCCAACTTTCCATTAAGCTACCAGCAGCTACCATCTCCTATCCACGAAAGTAGACAATTTAAATAACTATCTCTATTTTCAGTGTGATTTCTCTCCTTTCATCTCAGGCAGCCTCTTTAATCTACTTTGGGTATGCATGACCATTGTGTTTAATGTGTAGAGTCACCCGTAAGGGCAAGTACAGAGTTATAGACCAAAGTAATCAACTTCAGCTAATGTGCTCAACATGACTTTATCAAATTGATACATTGTCAGTGATTTTCTGTTACCCTATACAGCATAGGAATATATTTCAGTCTTATTTTAAGTGTCTAGAGCTGAGAGGAATCTTATAGTCAGTAGGTATGAATCATTTATTTTAGTGATAATTTCTGGGACAGAGAAGTAAAGTAATTTTCTCAGGTAATATTAGTACCCATGCTATCCAGATTCTAACATTATATTTCCATCTTATGTGGCATGTAATGGACTTACATATCTGTGCACGTATACACATGCATGCACACACACACACACAATCTATGTATATAATATCAATCCATGAAATCATACTAAAAAGTAAAACAGCTATTTTTCAAAATTATGATATACTAAATATATTAATTTTTAAAAATATTAGCTTTAATTTTTATCTTGTTTAACACCTATCACATTTAGGTTAAAATCCACAAGAAGGGATGACTGGAATAAATTTATAGCCTAAATATATGTGAAACTTGAGTCACACAAATATTATTTTTACCATGCTCACTTGTAGCATTTTTCCAATCCCATTTTGCCACCAAAAGTGAGAAAAACTACCAGAGGGCAGTTGACACTCAAAATGGATTGTTGTTGAATTGAAGATTACAGAAGAAATAGTTCATAAATATATGGAGATGTGCCCTTCATGGTTCAGTGCTCACAGTTGGAGGAGACCATTGAACCAAAATAGCAGAAGCTGCCTCTCTCGCTAGGAGTCACGTGGTAGAAAAAGTAGTAGAGAGGTTTGCAGAAAAATTGCTACTGTGAAAAGCAGAGACAGATTTTTTTTGCCTATGTCTGTGGCTTAAAAAATTATTTAGGCACTGCTTTGAGTAAAGGATAAAAATTATTCAGAGGCAAGTGTAAAACCAGTTCTATTAAAGGGCAGTAATTCAGAATTGTCTGAAATGAAAAACTGTGGTTCAATTGGGCATTTTAGGATGTAATTTAAAAATAATGATTTACACTCAAATTATAAAGGATTGCCCCTCAACATAACATTTTAATATCTCTCTTCTACGGCAGGACTCCGATTATGATTGTTCTCTGAACTCATGAGAGTCTGAGCTGTGAGTGGCTGGATAGCCTCTGAGGAGAAACTGTGGTTCTTCAGCACACACAGGTGTAAAAAGCCTCTAATGAACCGAAGCCACTTAAAATTACAGTCCTCTGTGGTTAATATGAAACGACCACTTTCAACAATATTTAAAAGAAAAGAGAGAATTTCATGATGTGTACTGTTTTAAAGAAACCCAATCTTAAATTCTGACAGTTGTTCATTCTAAGCTTTTAATTTGTTATCAACATTTAGAAAAATAAGAAAAAGGATTGAAGAATTAACTAAATTTCCATTATCTTCATTTATGGTATTCTAGTATTCTTTCTCTATGGTATTTTTTTAAATATATATTTTATTGATTTTTTACAGAGAGGAAGGGAGAGGGATAGAGAGTTAGAAACACCAATGGGAGAGAAACATCGATAGCTGCCTCCTGCACACCTCCTACTGGGGATGTGCCCACAACCAAGATACATGCCCTTGACGGGAATCGAACCTGGGACCTTTCAGTCTGCAGGCCGACACTCTATCCACTGAGCCAAACTGGTTAGGGCCTCTATGGTATTTTTTAATATTACTTCTGTGACAGAAGAACAGTCCCCCTCCAATATATCATGTAGCCTTTGGGACACTGACAAGGTCATGTGCTCTCATTCTATCCCCTTCTCTAGCAGCCATGAAGATGGGGGACCAACATTTCGAACAGCGTATTACAACTAGGCTACAGAAAATCAGCGTACATCCACATTTGATATTACTGCTTGTCAATGACCTCCAGTTGGATATGAAAATTATCTCATCTACATTCTGCCTTCTCTATGTGTTTTTTTTTAATCTTTTCCTTGTGCCATGCAACTCCAGCTTATGAAATATAGGGAATATTTCATGGAAATTTTGAAAACGTATGTTTAAGTATTTAGATCTCACTAGAGAGCACAATGAGGCAAACTTCTTGAGAGCGAGAATCATCACCCTTTTCTTTAACACGCTCTACAGCATTGCACATGGCTATGCCCTTGGAAAAAGAGGAATTGACTGGAAAGCCCTGGCCATTTGGACAGTGTCAGTTTCCTATAAACAAGAATGATTTTGTGCCTTTAGAGAAAATTGTAAGAGACTGCAATTTAACTGAGACATATGTGAAACAAAGATAAAAGACTAAATATGACTTAGTTTAAATTTAAAAAATAAATTTTAATGTTAATAATGACAAATTATTTTCCCCAAATGCCATAATAATTTCACATCAATAATTTTCTATTTAAAACAGAAACAAGGGGTCAATGGGGGGGGGGAATCTGTAATACTTTCCACAGTAAAGATAAAAACATAAACATAAAATATAACAGAAACCAAACAGTGACTATAAACAATAATAATACATAATTAAATTTAAACCAACTAACTGCCATATTTATTTTTTTAGTTAAGGAATAGAAAATATAATCTATAAGCCATTAAATGTAAAAAATAGAATAAGAAAAATGACTCCAGAAAGCATAACTAAGTTGATAATATTCTCGTTGCCCAGTGAAGTCAGGTGGTACAATTAAAAGATTATGGACTCTATGAAAAATGGTTCTTAACCTGAACAAAGAGCTAAACCCCTGCTATTTTATATACACTTTTAGTATTTCTGAATCAGGATTTTTCATAGGCCAGGAATCATGGTTTTCAATATAGACTATACCCAAAATTATTTCACCGTGTAGCTAAACTACTCAAGGATTATATATTCTCTCTCCTTGCATTTCCCATCTTTCATAGTCTCCTCACCCCACTCCAGTTACCATGGACCTCCATATTTCCAAATCTTGTCCTTGTTTTACTTGATATCTCAGAAGCACTTGAAAGGTTTACTAGTAGCACATCCCTCCTTGGAACAATCTCTCAACACATTTTCCTGTTTGTTTGTTTTCCTGTTTCACTTGCTACTATTTGTCAGTCTTCTTTCCTGGACCTTTATCCTCTTTCCAGCTTGTTAAGTTTAGAGTCCTCCACCTCTCTTCTCTTCTCTGTCTTAATTGTCTCTCTAGGTAAGCTTATCTAGCCCTCTGATTTATGCTCATGCCATCAAATGCCTATGTCTAGACCTGACTTCTTTGAACCTCACACACAAATGTACAACAGTCTGCCTGACATTTCTACTTAGATTTCTAATGGACATACCCAACATTGACTCCCTACCCCACTCTCTGATTAATTAAATGACATTGCTTTCCCCTCCATTGTTTAAGTCTCATATTTGTCTTGTTATCAAATATTTGATAACCAATTAATGAGTCAGATCTGCCAATGGTACCTACAAAATATATGACAAATCTGAACACTTTTCTTCAATGCTAACCTTGGTCCAAGCCTCCATCTTCTCTTGTTTTACTTACTGTACAGGCTTCCTAGTAGGCCTCCCTGCTTTCAGTCTTGTCTCCCTAAATCCATTCATTGCACAAGAGTTATGTTCTATATGGTCATTGCGAACACTGACTTAGTGAACACTGAATCATTCATTGCTCCTACAAGAAATACAGGGTTAGGTTCCTACAGTCCTCTGATCCCAACATTTGCATCAATTGATCAGTACATAACCTTGTTTTATGTGTGTTTCTGTTTAAAGTTACCTTGATTAATACATACATACATTGATTCTTTAACACTGAACAAATGGCTGCCAACATTATAACTTGGGCCTGAAAGAAGTTGACCTAAGCTTTCTTGCACTGAGGAACATGGGCCTATTATGAATAAAGATACCAAAAAATTCCTATATAAACGTTTTTACAACATATATTTTTATTTTGGTGGGTAAATATTTGGGAGGGGAATTGCTAGGCTATAGGATTA
Organism: Myotis davidii; assembly: GCF_000327345.1. Lineage (NCBI taxonomy): Eukaryota > Metazoa > Chordata > Mammalia > Chiroptera > Vespertilionidae > Myotis > Myotis davidii. Next base: position 6,190,244 of record NW_006300375.1, on the reverse strand, counting down.
ATAATTTTAAAACTTCCAATTTTCCAAAATGATTGAACAAAATTACATACCACCAGCAATGTACAAAAGTACAGATTAACCCAGATCCTTACTTTTAGCCACTGAAGAGGTTGTAAAATGCATGTCATTGTGGTTTTAGTCCCTTAATGACTAATGATGTCAAGCAATTGTTCATGTGTTTATGGGGGATTAATACATCTTTATGTATGATGTGACTTTTGCCCAGTTTTATCTTTCAATTATTGACTTTAAGAGCTTTTAGTGTATTATTGTAATACTAGTGGCCTGGTGCACAGATTTGTGCACACTGAAAGGAAAATAATTAGAAGAAATATTTTAATATTGCTATTTGCTCCTTCTCTGTAATGAAAGTGTTAGAGCTGCTGCTAGTTGCCGCCTGTGGGGTGATCGGCGGAGCAATCGGGCCCCGTTCCCACCCGCCTTGGCCTGGCACTGCCCACTAACCTGCTCCACCATCCCACCAGGCTCTCATCGGGGCCCATTGGGGCCAGCAGTGGAGGCACTGCTGCCCGCTGCCCAGCACCACGTTGCCAACGCTCTCCATGTTCCATGAAGCCCCCTGGTGGTCAGCGCACATCATAGCAAGCAATTGAAGGGGACAATTTGCATATTAGGCTTTTATTATATAGGATGTCCTCTTATATGTGTTTATTTTGTTTTGCTCTCTGTCTTGCCTTGAATTTTCTGAACCATGTCCAGTGATAAGCAGGGATACAGCATTTTGGTGAAGCCAAATTTAACAGGTGATTTTAATGACGTAAGAAATCTCTGATAACCCCCAAACCCTGAAGGTATTCTGTTATCTTTCAGGAGTTTTGTAGTAGGACTTTTGTGTTTGGGTCTAAAACCCATCTAGAATTCACTTTCATGTATTGTGAATGGTGAAAATTGAGATACATTTCCCCCCTACATTCATTCAGTGTTCCCACGTAATTTAAAAATGAAGAAACAAACAAAAACACCTTATCTTTCTCCATTGAGTTGCCTTATGCCTTGTCAAAAATATAATGAACCACGTATGCATGGGTCTATTTCTGATCTCTTTGTGAATTATTATACTTTTATAGCAAGTCTTTAAAACATGTGATATAGCTCCTAATTTTGTTTTTCTTTTTGCCTTATCCTTATTTTTTAAATATTTAAGTTTGTTTATATTTCCTTATACATTGTATAATATTATATATATTTTCCTATAAAGGCCAATATTGGAATTTTTACTAGGATGGCATGGTATATATCTCCATTTATTTTGAGCTTTAATTTCCTTGGCAATGATTTGGAGGTTTCAGTGTAGAACTTTAAAAGTTCCCCCAAATGAATAACTTGCAGACAAGGCAATAAAATTGATTAATCTGAGCCTTTTTTTTTCCTCAGAAGATTCTGGGTGCCTGAAAGGAAAGACTCTGCCCATCCCTAAGATTCTACATATTAAATAAGCAACTGGGTCATTTCTAGCCACTCCTGAAAAATGTGATGAAGTGTGCTCTCCCCAGTGTATTAGTCTAGTGAAAGGTTCCATTCTAGTGGCTCTTTCAGAAAAGGCATGTTCTAAGGTGACATTCTGTCTATACCGAGACAGAAACACATTTAGCTGTTTCTTCAGCTTAAAAAAATAGAAGTATACTGTGCCTGCCCAAGAACCTTATTTCATGTTCTGTCTGATTGTAATTGGTCATATATTATAGAAGGTAGTTTGTATTGGCATGTAGAAGTGAGCAAGATTAATTTGAATCAATTTCCCAATGATATAGAATTTATGTAGATAAAAAAGACATAGTATGTGACATGTTTATATAGAGATGCATACTTCCTTTTCTTTATTATTGCATAAATAGTTAACTGATAACTTATGAGGTATATTACATATCAGAGAACCACATAACTGCCTAAAGATGGATTCATATTCCAGGACATTTTTCTTTCAAGATTGAGGATTGAGCAAAAAGATTGAAAACTCTAGTCACTGTAATTTGATTTGAAACATATTGAAACAGATGTTATATCTTGGTTTGCTACTGTATTTTAAATACTTTCTTTTTTCAATATTCATTAAACCAGTCTTCTTGTCTTTAATAAGAGGAACATCTGTTTCTTCTAGTTCAATCAAAGCAACCACCTCAGGAGTCTCACTTTAAAAATAATGCTATTAGAGAGACAGCCTAGATAGAATATGCTTCATTAACATTTTACATTTGCATACTAAACAAGCCTTTCTAACAATTACAAGTTAGGGAGATGTTAGAGAAAATATTGTAAAACAATTTAGCCATCTTATGAAAAAAATTAAGACCAGAAGGTGGAATATGATTTTAAAGATGTTGGTTTTAAAAAAATGTCTTTGTGAAAATACTGGTTTCCTTTTGTAATGTACAGCTGAAAAGTTTTCATCATTAGGAATTGGTGAAGAAATGGAGGGATCTATTATAAAATAACATCAAATAATCTTTCAGTTTAAAATTAAATCAAAGTGTTGCAATAGTATGTTTTTTTTAAACAAAAATATTTTAGAAAATGTATACTGTGGTATATCTCAATCTCCTCAAAGTCAGTCATCATGAGACATCCTTGCTTGAAATTGGATTTAATTTTTGAAAATATTACACAGACATTCAGAATCACATATATTAAATAATCTAGTTTTACAAAACTCGTTTTGCTCAAGATTGGCTTCAAAAACAGTTGAATTTTATAATAACAAGAGATATATTGGGAGCTACCTGTCCAAATATTCAAATTCCTCACCACTGATATTACACTACTAGATTTATATTGAGGAGGGACGTATTCATAAAGAAAACCAATTGTAATAATTTCATAACAGCTAATGATTATAGAATTAAAGTTCAACAATACAAGTTGATATGTAGAGAGCTATGCTTACTCTGAATAAGAAATAATAGCTAATATTTACCAAATGTTAATTATGTGCCAGGTACTGCTCGAAAAGATAATATATGCCCTTAGTCCTCACAACAGCCCTATGGAGCAGATACTCTGTTATCTCCATTTCACAGAGAAGGGAACTGAGGCATAAAGAGGTTAACTTGCGGGAGGCCCAGCTATTAGGTGAGCAGAAATGAGATTTGTATCTTGATGTCTGACTTGAATCCATGCACTTGACCATTGTTCTATTCTACCCGACTAAGGGTGGCTCTGTAGGCCAAACGCTCCTTCTCTATCTAGCTCAGTCTCTTATAGGGGCATGTTTCATATGTGCCTGAATAGAATATCATCCCCAATATAGGGCAGTCCCCCCACTTGCCCAGCAAGATCACTGAGAGTACCTTTTGACTAACTCGCATCTATAAACTTTTAAATGCACCTTTAACAGCAGTGTCCTTGTCTTAACCTTGTCAGACTTCTGGCACATTTTTTGCAGAACAAGTTATCTTTACCTCGAAGTTGTTTGAATACAGGAATTTTTCCCACGTTTAATGTTGTCACTGGACACATTTTTCTAAGCTTCAAATGCCCATTAGCATAACATTAGGACTTTTTCTTTTCAGGTGCCCCAAATGTGGATATTTGTGATGTCCACCTTGTTAAAGTTCATTACACTTGTTTAGAAGGATATTTATGACAAATATACCTATATTTGTAATTGTGAGGCAATAATCCAAAGAAAAGTACTCAACTTAAGTTTCAGCTTCCTCTTCTATGAAAACGGCTGCCTCCTGCACCCCCACACTGGGGATTAAGTCTGCAACATGGACATGTACCCTGACTGGGAATTGAACAGTGACCTCCTGGTTCATAGGTTGATGCTCAACTACTGAGCAATGCTGGCTGGGCAAAGCTTCTTTATTTTTTGATCTAATGATATAGATCGACTGCTTCCCTAGTCACCAGGCTCTGTTCGAGTGCTATTAGAAATACTAATTCATTTGTTCCTCAAAAGAAATCTATAAAGCGGACATTGCTATATGCATTTTAGAGAAGAGAGACCTGAGGCACGGAGAGGTTCAGGTTAAGTAACCTGCCCGGGTTAGCAAGGACAGGAGCAAATGCAGAACCCTGGCTCCTGGACTAGCCCTCTTAACTACAACACTGTTTCTTGTGCTCGGCTCCCTTGCTGCTCACTCTTGAGAAGAGTCAGTACAGCTACACGTGCAGTGTGTGTAGATGGCGCCAGGCACGTGTGGGCACTCAGGAAATTTGAGGCATAAGTCTATTTTTTAAGCTCAAGCATCAGCACCCTTCTTTATCAGGCCTGTCCTGATCCACGGTCCAGCCATCAGGAACCCACTGTGTAGCAGGTATGGGTCCTTGGCGGGTGTCTCCCTTCTCAGGGACAGTCGTTGGCTATAGGATAGTGAGTGGAGGAATAACACCTCTTTCACAGCAAAGGAGAAGTGCTGCTTCAGTCCTATCTGGTGATGTGTTCATTGTGATTTATGTTCTTTGGTATTTTTAATAAAACTTGGAATGATAGTACATTTCTTTCCAGAATAAATGTATTAGTATTTATTGTAAGTTTATATCTTATATCAATGATCTGATCAGCTGTGGTATTCTGAGTGATTTCCATATGGTATTGAATTTCAAAAGTTCTTAAATGACATTAATGTTTCATTTCATATGAATTAAAAATTATTAAGTAATATTGTTAATTTGTAAAATTCTTTAAAGGGGTGATTTCTTATAGCTCCTCTGATGCAAAACTAATTCTGTACTACTTCTTCCAAATGGCAGATGGTCTAGGAAGTGATAAAGGGAAAACACATTTTGGAGCAAGTCAGCAAGAGAGGTCATATAATGTTATTGTAGTCCGTCTTTCATGCAAAGTTGTTTGAGTCTCCCTGAGAATAGACTCAGGCAGAGGTGAAATATGCTGAAACGATGGCCTCCTCTTTTTTTCTCATCATAAAATTTGACAGCTGATTTCTGAATAGTGGGGAAAACTGCTTCTTGGATGTCAAAAGGTCTAGATTAGAGTCTTAGCTCTACAAGCTAATAACAAGATAGCAGGTTTAAGAGCACTGATCCACTCATGATAAAGTGAAGAGTCAACACAGACCTCCCTTTGCTCAGTTTCACAACATATAGTGATGGTTTTAATACTCATGAACTTACTTTAATGTGCCTTGAGAGAAAATGCTAGAATTTGTTCTCAACCCTGTAGATAAGATTTCCACACTGATTACAATTTTAAGAGAAAAACACCAGTGTAAAAAAATACTAAGCCCTAGCTGGTTTGGCTCACTGGATAGAGCGTCGGCCTGGGGACTGAAGGGTCCAGGGTTCGATTCCGGTCAAGGGCATGTACCTTGGTTGCAGGCACATCCCCAGTAGCGAGTGTGCAGGAGGCAGCTGATCGATGATTCTCTCTCATCAATGTTTCTGACTCTCTATCCCTCTCACTTCCTCTCTGTAAAAAATCAATAAAATATATATTAAAAAAATACTAAAAGCCCTGTCCAGTATGTCTCAATTGGTTGAGCATTGTCCCATGCAACCAAGAGGTCCCCAGTTAGATTCCTGGTTAGGGCACATGCCCAGGTTGTGGGTTCAATCCCCAGTAGGAGGCGTGCAGGAGGCAGCCAATGGATGTTTCTCTCTCAATGTTTCCATCTCTCTCTCCCTTCCTCTCTCTCTAAAAGCAATTAAAATATTTCTATAGAGAAAATACTGAAAGACATATAGTATGTGATCTTCCAGTACAACAGAAATCTGACAGTGCAAATGCTGAAACTGGATGGTGTCTCAGTGTACGTGCAACCCTCGTACTACATGAGACAAGGATATCACCAGAAACTGAGCTCCTGTACAGTGGTGGCAGCAAATTGAAGTGTATGTGTGTGTGTGTGTGTGTGTGTGTGTGTGTACGCGCGCCCGTGTGTGCACAGTGGAAGAGAACTCGACTGACCACAGATGCACAGTGATATACTTTTTGTTGTTGTTGTTGTTTATATTTGTGTGTTTGATGTAAGAATTCAGCCTCTGGAACCAAACAGATATATCTGAATTATAATTTGAAATTCTGATATTTATTAGCTACAGATGCTTACATTTTATTAGATTCAGTTATCTCACCTACTACTTATTTGGGAAATATATATCTATATATTTTAATTTTCTGTGAATTATAAGTGAGTTAAATGCAAGTAAAGTGCTTACCAGAGTGATTGCCCTAGAAAGCTTAGAACAGTGTATCTATAAATACTTGCATATACAGAGACCATGAAATTAGATTCGTCTCTAGAGTGAGCCTTTGGGCTATTACTTTTTTTTAATAACATGCAGATGAAGAAAAATTCAAATAAGTAGCATATTTTATTTTGAGCAATTAGATAATTCTTTCCCCCGTTGAAGAATGGGCTTCATTATATTTGCAGCCCATTCCTATCACAGATTGCTGAAGCTCGCCTCTGGATGATTATTAACATGAAAAGTTCAAAATAATAATTGGAACTAAAATGAATAGAAATCACAGTTCAGGCTCAGATGTGGCAGTGGCTGCTATCAACAGGCTGCTTTTATCTTCAGTCCAGTGTCTCTAGTAATGAAGTTTCCTGGAGAAAATAAAGTAACCTTTTTATTTTAATCTGATTGGAATAATAGATATTTTGCCATGAACAATTAAGCTGATGATCTTCTTACATAAATTAATTTTGTGAAGAAAAGATTTTCACAGGGATTTTTAGAAAGGCCTTTTGGTCTACCATATAGGACGAGACACTGTCAGTTAAAGATATCTTACAAGTGACTTCCTCTGATGTGTGATTATTTAGAATTAAATTAGTGGAATGAACATTTGTAAGATTCATGTACTTGAGATCCTGACCCCAAATTGCATTTTAAAGCAGGGTTTATCACATTGTAAAGAAAAACAAAAGCCAGAATCAAAACCAGGCTCTTTTATGGTTAATCCATACTAAACCCAGTTTTGTACTTGAGAGAAAAACGTTATGGTAAAGATACAGGCCAACTACTTGAGAAGGAAGTTTTTCAGTAAACATTACTACTACTTTTCGGACAGCTAACTGATTTTAATTTAATTTTATTTTTAACTGCTTTATTGATTTTGAGAGAGAGAGAGAGAGAGAGAGAGAGAGAGAGAGAGAGACCCACTTATTTATTGATTTACTTATTTATGCATTCATTGGCTAATTCTTGTAGGGATCGAACCTGCAACCTTGGTGTATCTGAATGACACTCTAAGCAGTTGAGCTATCAAGCCAGAGCCTGATTTTAATTTTAGAATAAGGTTTTACATTTGTATAGTAATTTCAGCACCAAAAAATTATATTTATCTGTGTATATGTATTATACATATTCCATAGTTTGGAGGTCATTTACTATGTTACTTTAGAGCAAGGAATTTCAATTTCCTCTGTTGAAATAAAATGCGCTCAAATATGTAATACTGAATTAAAATTTGAACATCTAAAATGAATACCTGAGAAGTGATTTTTGTAATGATATTTACCAGTATAATTTGTAATGATATGTGTCAGTAAATACTACCTACATGTGACTATCTTCTAAGTTTCAACAGGCCTTAATGTTTTTCTTTAAAGTAGCATTCCTGTTTGATAGTATAAAGCAACCACTGGTTTATGCTTTTTCTGTCAAGGACCACACAGTAAATAGTGAAGGCATTGCCAGGGAAACAGTCTCTGTAGCTGCTGTTTGTTTTACTCTGCCTTTGGCAATGTGAAACAAGTGAGCGTGCCTGCAGTCCAATAAAACTTTATATGGACACTGAAATGTGAATTTTATATAATTGTTGCCTGTAAATTAACATTTTTATTTATTTTTAATTGTTAAAAACGTGAGAATATTTTTAGTTACCAGGCTGCACCAAAATGGACCGCAGCAGCCTGCCTTTTGGTCTGTAAGCTTTGTTTGCAGACCTCAGACCAGAGCCTGGGAGCCGTCATCAGCATTTTATTGATTTACTCTCATTCCATTTTTTGAGGCCTTTACCTGCTAGGCTTATCTTCAAGTTACTTCTACCTGTGGACTCTGCATTATTCTACCTGGAGCCGACTAACACAAAATCGCTTCCCTTGACAGAGCACAGAACTGTAAAAGGTCAAAGAAGGCCATTCTGACCCTCATAAACTTCTCTGTCTCTTCGTGTTTCTTAAACTCTTTCCAGATATTTATGTTCGGTGGCCATTCGCTATATGCTCCTTAATTTTCTAATTATTCTTCATAAAATAAACACATTAAACAGAAACTTTATTGCCTGTGTAATGGAGAGCTTGATATGATTTTTGTTTCCCAAGATCTTTATCCTCAGCATCAGTGAAATGTGATTGTTAGGGGTGGGAGTTGTTGATTTATTTTTTTACTTTCTATTTACTTAAATATAACCAATTTCATTATAAAGATACCTTATTGGTAAATGATCAGATAATCCTGGTATTGTTTGCCATGCTTATTAGTGGTCAATTAACACAAATAACTATAAAAATAGTTAATTTCTATCAACTGTACTTTCCATATGTTCTTATTGAGAAAAATTAATAATGCAAAAACAGTTTATAAAAAGAGAGACATTAGACAAAAGTCATAAATCCATTTTATGATGGTAGAGGCTAGTAAAGCTAACCAGAAAATAAGTTATTAAATTTAAATGATTCATCATTACCTTCCAAACAACTTTATTTATCTCATTCATTTTCCCAAATACCACAATGGCACATTAATACTATCTACTTAACTTGGATTACATTATTCCTTATTTGGTTCAATGCAGAATAAAACATGATGTTAAGTAAACGTGAAATATCAATTGTTAGTAGCACTGAATTTTCCTACATTAAGATATAACTAATATTTACTTATAAAGTTCTGTTGATATTAAATATTGTTTAAACCTGAATCATCTTAAAAAAATAAATTTCCTATTTTTTGTACTTTACAGGCTCTGGGTTGAACGATGGGCAGTGGCACGAGGTTCGTTTTCTTGCTAAGGAAAATTTTGCTATTCTCACCATTGATGGAGATGAGGCATCCGCAGTTCGCACTAACAGTCCTCTTCAAGTTAAAACTGGAGAGAAGTACTTCTTTGGAGGTAAAAGACTGCCATTTTTAAAATCTTTTAACTAATACATTGATAAAAAATAGAGTTTCAATGAAGCTGATTATGAAGTATTTATGTTTGATTCAATGGACACAGTAGATATCAGGAAAATCAGTCATATCCCATTGTGTTCAAGTAAGTGGCAAATTTATTTCTTCATGATGAAGGTACTAAATGACATCAGCATATTATTCTAGTTCAATTTGTGTATAAAGCATGAGATTCTGAATCTACTCATTTTCATAATACTGTACTCAAAAGTCCTTGAATTCTGTATTTGTCACTTATTCCTGTGTTATTACCCAAAACTTGGTGGCTTACACAGCAAGCATTATCTCACAGTTACTCTAAATGAGGAAGTCAGGGATGGCTTAGCTGGGTTTTCCTGACTCAGGGGGCTCTCTCATGAAGTCACACCCAAGCTATTGGGTGTGGCTACATCATTTGAAACCTGGATTTGTCTGGATGGTCTGCTTCCAAAAAAGGCACACTCACTTGGTTGACAGTCAGTGCTGGTGTTGGCTGGGAAGCCTTAGTTCTCCTTCATGTGGCTCTGATCCTTCAAGAGGCCTCTCTATAGATGATTAAACTGAGAGAGAGGGAGCCTGAGAAGGAGGAGAAAGGGAGTAGAGGGAAGGAGAGGGCAAAGGAAAGCCATAGCAAGAGAGTGTTTCCAGGATGTAAGCCAAAGTTTTCTTACAATTCATCTTGTAAATGGCATCCCACCAGTTTGGTTATATACAGTTTATCAGAAATGAGTCGCTAAATCTAACCCACACGTAAAGGAAGGGATCACACAAGGACACAGGGGTTACTCAGGCCATCTTAGAGACTGCCTGCACACATCTTAGTTCTTAAGTAAAGAAAAAATTAATAAGGAGGAGGATTCTCTTAATGATAAATTTTACTATATGTAAGAGAGTGTTGCAGCATAAACTAGAAAGTTTTCTATGTTGAGGAATGCATCCTGGAAGAAAATGATATTTTTTCATTAATGAAATATGGCAACACCTTTTATTAATGTACTAGGTGTTTTGTCTAGAGCAATATATCTTTTATTAGATTATTGCCTTTCTCATCTTAAATCATGCAATGTGAAATCTAAACAAATACACTGCATCATTAGAAAAGGCTTTCATTTAAACTTTAAAGATATATGTGCACATATATTTGCCTCTATAATATAGCTATTAATATACACATATATAAATTTATCTGCTTATATAAAATAAGTTTCATAGATCATTATATGTATCCATTTTTTTCTGATTATTAGAATCAGTCTACTTTAGAGCAGCCATCTCATACAGGGGTGGGCAAATTAGGTTTACAGTTCATTGTGAGTATGTGAAACAGAGCTTATTTTTATATTATTATTTATCAATCATTGCTATTATTTATTTGTATTACAACTGTAAACCTACTTTTAACACCCCTGTGTGTCTTGTTCCCAACTGAATCACCAAGGTTCTGCAAACATTCCTGGAGTATAGTAGATGGTGAATAAATAATTATGAATTAATTAGTAAGTTCTGAAAAGTAGGCGAGACAAGCATTTTATTCCCTGTTCTCTGAAAGAAGAAATAGGAGCTTTACTGACTTGCCACTGAGTTTGTAGCCAGTGCCTGGACCCAAGATCTCTGACTCCTGTACCAGGGAGTGTCTCCCTCCGTGTCATGGTTTGATGATGAGTGACAACTCGGAGAAAGAAGTCCTGACCTAGACCTCTGCATCTGTAATCTTTCATGGCATTTATTAGAAATTAAAACTACTGAAGTTTCAAAAGGCTCATAATAAATAGTTGATGAGTGGATGAAAGTCAGACATCTTATTGATGTGAGAAAAAGCAGCCCAGTAGCCCAATAGCCCAACTGGTTTTCCTCCAAAGAGATATTTGATATGATGGGCTTTTGGCCAACAGTTGTTATTGTTGTCATAGAAAATGGATGACTATAGTCCGTTGGAAAGCTGTTGATAATTCCTACCCATCCAAGTGACAGTGGAATATCTTTGGCCATGGATGAGATTGCTGAAGGTCTAAAGGCTCGTTTTGATCTATTTCCATCTAGATGGGTAAGCAAACAGCTATAACCACAAATTTATGGCACAGAGCTTATAGGAGATGAGGGCTTTATAGATTGCCACTTACTTTACCAATCTTGGTTTTCAAACCAAGCCGTCTGTAGCATGTTTCTTCTCTCTTGGGTTGCTGATTTTACATGAGAAAAGCTGTCAGCAAATGGTCTTGGTGCTCCCTTGGTTGTATCTTCATTAGCTGAGTCCTCGGGGTGTAAAAATTACTAGGGGAACGCCTCCCAATTCAAGCTCAGGTTCGGCCCCTAGAACATGAAAATGCAAGATGCTGAGAGAGTAAAGAATTCTAAACCTCACGTGATTCTGACACCACTGGTCTAAGGAAGAGAATTGTAGACGGACCTCAGCCAAGTTGGATGCACATTGTTGTCGATTATTTTTGAAAGACAACATCAACCACTGAAAAGTGAGATAAATAAGACATAGCTACTTTTCAAATAGCTTTGGCACCTTGAAACAGTGAAGTAAAGTCAGAGTCCCAGGTCGAGTGCACAGGTAGATTTTTGTTAAATGAATAATTGTAGCAAGTTGGCACAGCTCTGTTGATGCACATGCTTCTATAAGCTCAATGAAGTCCTAGCTCTCTGACTTGCTCTGCCTTGAATAACATGTTCTCTTTGGGCAGCTGTAGCATAGTTCTGGAAGCAGGATTTAGCTACACTCAGAGTCAGGCCACAGTAAGCCTCCTAAGCGAGTGGCTGGCATAGGATCATTAAGTGATCCAGACTCTAGAGCAGTGGTTCTCAACCTTTCCAATGCCATGACACTTTAATATAGTTCTTCATGTTGTGGTGACCCCCAATTTCATTGTTAAAAATTGAACACAATTAAAGCATAGTGATTAATCACAAAAACAATATGGAATTATTATATGTATTTTCCGATGATCTTAGGTGACCCCTGTGAAAGGGTTATTCGACCCCCAAAGGGGTCGCGACCCACAGGTAGAGAACCACTGCTCTAGCCTTCTCCCGGGCTCAGGTCACAGGCCTCCCTGTGGTCATACATCATCTTACAGGCTGCAGGTGTCTTGAAAAGATGTTTTGCCAAACTACATATCCTCAATAGCTTTCATTTCACCACTGAGACCTCTTTTCCAATGTCATCTATCATTTTTGCTGATTATCAAACCACTAATTTCACAAAAAATAACCCAACCTGGCATTCAGTGAGCTGCTTGGAGGAAAAGAGCAGAAATCCTGGTTTCTGAAACAATGCTCAGGACCACCTCTGGTGCCTGGCTTCCTGATTAGAATACTAGCTACCTCTGGGCTGTAACTTAAAACACACACAACCACACAAGTTCATACCATGTATGCTGAAAATGTTAAAAAAAGTCACAGATGTTCTAATGAAAGCATCTTCGGAAACATTAGTATAGGGCAGTGATGGCGAACCTATGACACACGTGTCAGAGGTGACACGCGAACTCATTGTTTTGGTTGATTTTTCTTTGTTAAATGGCATTTAAATATGTAAAATAAATATCAAAAATATAAGTCTTTGTTTTACTATGGTTGCAAATATTTCAAAACGCCAAGCTCAAAAGGTTCACCATCACTGGTATAGGGGGAAGAAATACCGACTTTGTTCCAAAAAAAAAAAAATTAGCTTTGAATCGTGCACACTTGATTTTGGATCCTGGCTTCACTTTAGTTGATAGATAACTTTAATAATTTGTTCTACTTTCTTCATCTATTATAAGGCAGTAGAATCTGCTTTGTGACATTGCACAGCATGACCTGTTAAACCCAGGGCCTGGCCCTAGGGATGCTAAATAATGACTGCCTTTCCAATTTATCTGGAGACTTTAACTCACAGAGACAACACTTCCCCACCCCCAGGGAAGATTCCAGATTCCACACCCTGTGCTTATCCAAAGCCTCTCACCAGCTTCTCCACTACTCAGAGTGTTTCCTCATTAAACACAAAATGTTTTCCTGCTAGCTGAAAGTTTTACGTAAAGGTCTCCTGCCCTCAAGTACTTGGTGACAGAGGCTAAACATTAAAACATGTTCCTGCTTTGTTTGTTTTGAATTTAAGTCCTAGTCACGCAGCTGCTTTTGCATGGACTGCCCTGCTGTTTCACACCCCTGTGAGGCTTTATCTCCTGTGCTGGTTCTGCACTAATCCCAGGGACGATCTTAGTTCTCCTCACTAACACTCATGATCACATATTTCAGCACAAAGAGTTGTTTGCCTTGTTCTTCCCTGGGAATAAACAGAAAAAGAAAGTTTAAGGTAGGATATTTCTTCAGCAAAAGATAGTTTAGCTGCTTTAACTCTTCCTCTACCGCTCACCTGGAATTCCTTTTGTTAACACTTTATCAACGTTAATAATCAAATAATAATGAAATAATTAATTTATGTATTAACTGCTTGCTTGGTAATAAGCTTTCTGATCTTGGCCTGGGCCCATGGTAATAGGAGAGTGGAAAGATTTTTAAATTTCAAAATTGTCTTAGGATTGGCATTTTTTATTATCCCTGTTGTTTTCATTTAAAAAGAGAAGAGGAGAGGTAAAAAGTTCCAGAGCCAATCTTATTGGAAGGGAGTTGTAAGGAACACAGTGGGAGGTGGCAGCTCTGAAGAAAGTGCCAATCCTTGCCCAGCCAGCCTGGCTCAGTGGTTGAGCATTGACCTATAAACCAGGAGGCCACGGTTCAGTTCCCAATCAGGGTATATGCCTGGGTTGTGGGCTCAATCCCCAGTGTGGGCATGCAGGAGGCAGCCAATCAATGATTCTTTTGTCATTGATGTTTCTCTGAAATCAATGAAGATATATTTAAAAAATTAAAAGATCACATCCCTTTCCAGTTACACATCTAAACTCACCAGTGCAGAGCCCTTTAATCCCACTGAATACCGTTAGTAGTTACATGTACAAGAGGCCAGAGGATTTCTTATCCCCACCTGGACTGTCAGTTTCTGCCACACATGCCTCCCCCAATAAACATTAGGTAAGAGACACTGATGGTGCTGGCCTAGAACAGCTGTCATATCAAAATCAGGGATAAGATTCCATTATTATGGCAGATATAACTTTCCAGGATCTTGAAGATAAAAATAATTGTTTATTGGATCAGGTTCCATGTTTTATCTGAGTGCAATATATGTATATGACTAAGGGGTAGCAGAGCCAGGGTTTAAGTAATTTCATTTACTAAATATTTACTGAAACATGGCAATATTATTTGAGCTGAGACAGTAAACCAGTAAGGGAAAAACAAAACAAAACAAACAAACAAAAAAAAAATAGGAAAAAAAAACCTTGCTCTCAGAAGGTTACATTCCAGTAGAGATAACTAACACATTCATAAATTGAGTCTCTTCGGGAGACAGTGAATGAGGGCAGGCGATGGGAAGTTCTTGGGGAAGGGGTTGATAAGGATGGCCATTCAAAATAATGTGGCAGGGAAAGCCCCACTGAAGGTGGGATATGAGCAAAGAGCTCAAGGAGGTGAGGGAACAGATTTGGAGGAGCGAGGGGTAGGGGCAACCCTGGAAGAGGGAAAGGAAGTATAACATGATGTGAAGCTGAGGAGCTTGTGGGGAGTGTGAATGTAGGGGTCTGGCGGGGCTTTGGGAATGTGCGTAGGCAGAGGCGGGACTATGAAGTCTTTGACTAAGTGAGATGGAAAGTCAAGTCCATATCAGCCTGGCGTCAGATAGAAGTTGGTCTATGAAAGCACTCAGAATCAGGAAGGTCTTCTAACATGAGGGCTGAGACAGATTTGGAAACCAAGGGGCAGGTGGTAGTAATAGATACCATTTATTGCACATTCACTGTTTGTGGGAAGTTGTATCTGTAACTTTTTTTCCCATCGTTATTGAGGTACATTTGATAACTAAAAACTATATGTATTTTTAAAAAAATAAAATAAAATGACCTCTCAAGCCACTGTTTTGAAAAAAGACCACAGCTAAATGAGAGGAAGAGGGCAATGGTGACTGTAGCAATAATCCAGGTAAAGAAATGGACTAGGTTGTAGCTGGGTGAGGGCCATATGTGGGGGCTGGGTCGGGGAATGATCAATTCTGAAAACATTTTTTGGAAGTCAAGCCAGCAGGACTTGCCCACAGTGGGACATGGGCTGTGCCATAGGAAAAAGAATCAAGAATAACACCAGTCTGCCTGATAAAAAGCCTCAGGCTTTCCCTTCCCACCATTCCACACTTCCTCCTTCCCCTTCTAAACTTTGGGGTCCAGTTGGCAGTGTTTCCCTAAAGATTGCTTCCAACCTGTGCATCATAAACTACTGAATGTGTTGTTGTCCATGCAGAAACCTGTCATTCCTCCTCGGAAACTATGAGGATCATGAACCACCCCTCCCCCCCCACACACACACACACTCTCACTCTCACAGTTTGTTCTTTTTACTGCACCACACATGAGATATATCAGGGTCAAGAGTCTACTGATTTAAAGCCATCTCAGGTAAAATAAATTCCAATAAGTCTCCAATTTGGGGACCATGCCACTATTCAGAAAGGCAAGTGGAGATTACTGACTCAAAGCATAAAATCAATGGCCCCTTGAAATATTAGTTCACGTATAACCTCCTTGTGCCTAGACTTCCAACTTGAAAGTATGTCCTGATTGTAATCTTTTCCTCTTGGTCTTCTTTCCATTTATGGTCCAACTCTACTGAAACTGGAGGGGGTTAAGAAATAAACTATTAATTGCCTTTTGAGAAATAAAGTGGAAGTTAACCATTACCTATATTTACATAGTGCTGGATATCATTTATTATTATTAAAATAGGTGGATGCCCCATATTCTGTATAATTTGTCTCTCTTTGGAATACTAATTTAGTATTAATGGTAGAGTCACTTTTTCTGACCAACTAACAATTTACTAAATTTTAAAATGAGAAATGAGGAAATCACAAGTTAGAAATTACTGTACATTGTTAATAGAGTATTTGATGTGGATTGGCTAACATTATGTAATCATTGGAATTCATTTTTCTTTCATTGCTTTTGAACCCATCAATTAATTTTGTTCATATTGATTTTTATTGTTCATTTATTATTTCACCCTGCCTCATTATTAAATGTGATTTTTCCCTCCTTTTTTTTTTTTTTTTTTTTTCCCCCTTTTTTTTTTTTTTTTTTTTTGTCCAGAGGGGCTTGTTCTTCCCTTATTGTAGTGAGTTAACCTAGTAACTCTTTCTCAATTATTAGTTTCTGAAACAGAATTTGATTGTACATAAACAAATGCATGCTCATTTAAATATTCAGATCAGTATTTGCTATTCTATCCAAATTCTTTCTCTACTTAAAAAGAAAATGCAATTTCAAGCTATTTCTTTCCATTATAGCAACACTAACAGGGAGAAATGTTTCTCTTTCAGGCCAATTCCCAAGAAACTTTGGTTGTTTTAGTTTATTTTCCAATTATGTGCATAAAAGAAAAGGGCAAAGACGAGGAAGGGAATTGCACAATGAAATTGAACACATTAACCTCATCCGAAAGGAAAGTATTCATTATGTAGTCCCCAATTCCAAGGATCATTTCATATCTCCAATAAATAAAATTTGATTAAAGCTAAAATTTTGGTTAATTACCACTAGAATTATTGTGATATTCTATATGCCTTTGCCTTTTTCCTATGACTAGCTTGAATTGGGAATATTTAAACTTAAGAGAGAAGTTTAAGCAGTTTTTCAAATAAAAAAAATCATAAAATTATGAAAACTTTGACTTGCAAGAATTGTCTTAACCCTGTGACTATTTATCCCTGCATACTCTGCTTTCTTGCCTCCTTACATTAATTTTTCTACTTTAAAAACTCTGGACTAAGAACATAATGTTCTGAGTGTGGAAATAATACAGATATCCCTACAAAGATGTAAATTAAAATATGATTTCTCTGTGTGCATCTTTTAGGGATTATCTCCCATATCTGAATTGCTCTGAAGTAGAAAAAAAATGAACAAATTTTAAAATTGACTTGTATATCTGGTGCAAATGTGTGATATATATGTCAAGTTTTTACTTGTAGACCATAACTATTTCTCCTGCTTATTCCATGTAGTTAATTTTATACTGCTTTACCTCAAAAATGAAGCAATTTATACTTTCCCTTTTCATGAGTAATGCTTCAGTTCAATGCTGTAAAGATCAGAAGTTAAGACAATTAGACTTTGGAAAGTATTGGGCACAATAACTCTGAAGGATAATGAGGTTAAAGAGAAGGAGTTGGTCTGACACCTGAGGAGGAAAGAGGGAAGGACAAAGATTGCATAGGACCCCGGATTGGATCTGTGCTGGGATAGTGCTGGTTGGCCGTGGTCCACCAAAATTACCTGTTAGAATCCCATGTCATATAGAAATGGTCTCACTCGAGTTCTCTTGTCATGTTGAGGAATTGGCTGGTGCAGGGTGGGGGATATGGGCTCAACAGAAGGGCATCTGTGGACTCTAAATAGACCAGCCAACCGTGACCCTCAAAGAGGAAAGGAGATGTGACCTGCAGCCCTTCTTGGCCACTAAAAGTTATTGGGTAATGATCCAAATAAGAGAAAACAAAAGATCTAGGGAGTTCTTTCTAGCAATTCTTTACAAACCAGAGAAGTTTCTTTGTAGTGGTTGTTTTCTAATAAAATTGGTATTTCTGTTTACATTTCTGATTTGCCTTGGCTGAATGAATAGAGGAAATTATTTTAAAGTACTGATTTTTAAAAATTGCTGAAAATTCAAATAATAATATGTGCAGAAACAAAACTGAAATGGAATCCAGTGTCCACAATTGGGCTCATCTGCTATCGTTTATTTTTGTTTTCCTGTTTTGTTTTGTTTTCCTTTAGATAGTCAATTATTTCTATGTAAACTTCTCCCTTTGAACTAGGAAGTAAGTTCTTTCTGAGTGTGTGACTCCTCCCTCCCCTCCCGCCCCAGCCATTGTTGAGTTTTTAAAGAAGATGGCAGGTTTAAAAATAAGCAAGCAATGGGCGAAGGACCTAAATAGACACTTTTCAAAAGTGGACATTCAGAAAGCCAAGAGACATATGAAAACATGCTCAAGTCATTAATTATCCTAGAGATGCAAATCAAAACAACAATGAGGTACCATCTCACACCTGTCAGACTGGCTATCATCAACAAATCAAGTAACGACAAGTGCTGGAGAGGATGTGGAGAAAAAGGAACACT
>NW_006300375.1:6170658-6171400 GCF_000327345.1 Myotis davidii | reverse complement strand
AGGACTCTAGACCAGCGGTTCTCAACCTGTGGGTCGGGACCCCTTTGGCGGTCGAACGACCCTTTCACAGGGGTCGCCTAAGACCATACTGCATATCAGATATTTACATTATGATTCATAATAGTAGCAACATTACAGTTATTAAGTAGCAACGAAAATAATTTTATGGTTGGGTCACAACATGAGGAACTATATTTAAAGGGACAGAAGGTTGAGAACCACTGCTTAAGCAATAAAAATTAATTTTATTTTTTTTAAAATAAGCAAGCATTTTTTTCAGTCTGATTCATCCACTAATCCAGCGGTTCTCAACCTTGGCTGCACATTAGAATCACCTGGGAATCTTTTTAAAATCCTGATTTCAGGGCCTTTTTTTGCTGCTTTTTTTTTTTACTAATTTTGTGGCCCCACCCCATAACAGAGAAACAGAATTTCCGGAGGATGAGGCCCAGAAATCAGGATTTAAAAAAAAATTCCCAGGTGATTCAAATGTGCAGCCAAGGTTGAGAACCACTGCACTAATCAAATAGAATCTTTGCTAAAATCTCACTTTTTTAAATTAACATTTTGGCAGGAGTTTGCAGGTGGGGGTGGGGGGTGGGGAGCGGGACTGGAGGCTCTGCTTGTCCAGCTCAGTAGCCAGCTATCCCTCAAATAATTAAGAATTATTACCCACTCTCCAAGGAAACTTTATAGTAATTAGGAATGTATAAGTCTCTGGCCTTTAAGGCTCTAAAAAAGG
>NW_006300375.1:6168769-6170613 GCF_000327345.1 Myotis davidii | reverse complement strand
TCTGAGTCTTTTTTAGTATAGAGTGGGGAGAAGGATTTGGGGTATTACGACAAAAACTTCCTAGGTGTTCAAGTCAGATGTATTCAGAATCTGGCCCTAATTTTTTTTTTTTATCATTTTCACACATTTTCCATCAAAACATCCCTAAGGCTCTCCAATATCTGGCTCTTCTGATCTCCCTTTCCTGCAGTTAAACATAATGAGTGCAGAAAATGCTACAGCACCTCCTCCAGCAAACCTGATCTGTAGGCACAGACTGGTTCTCTAGCTCTGGTTCACAAAATGCCTAAGGTTGGGAAGAGAGGCCTCCTCTGCTTTCTCAGACCTTTACTGGATCAAAGAGTGTGCAACTATGAAATTTGAATGAGGATGTTCTCTGCCAGCGGTGGACCATGTGAAATTCCCACCGGGAAAAATCTAGATGTCTCAGAACATCTCCAATAAAACAAAATCCTTTAATACCATCAGAATTTTTTTCTATTATTCATGGCTATTGCACAAACTAAGTGATGTGACTCTTGAATTCAATAGGTATACATGGTTTTAGGGTTAATATTTCAAAGAAAAGAATTTATGGAGGGTAAAAGGAGAATGGCTCTTAGAATACCTATAGTTAATACTATACGTGGAAATAATGTTTGCGAAAGATCAAAAGGGAAGAGAAATGTCAGTTGAGCTTCAGGGTGGAATTCAGAGTGAGCAGGCTGAATGAAGCAGGGAGGACACTCAGAAGTAGAAGTAATTCTGTTAGTTGCCAGGCTGGTGCAAAAGTTAACCACTGATTCAAAGACCGTTAGGTGGAAATCTGTATATTTGCTAAGATAATGCATGTTTTTGAACAAGCTCCTATACCTTCATACACATAAGGATTTTCTAGGGCTCCTCTTTAAAAAGATTGTCAGGCTCATCCTTAGTAAAAATTTGACTCAGTAGGTCTGAGGTAGGGTCAATGCATTTTAACCAAGCATCCAGGTGACTTCTGTTTGTTTGTTTTTTATGAACTATTTATTGAGATTCACATAGCACAAAATTCATTATTTACAGTGTAGAATTTAGTGATTTTTAGTATTTTTGCAGAGATGTGTAACCACCATCACAATCTAATTTTAGGTCATTTTTCTGATTCCAAGTAGAAAGCTCTGGCTCATTAGGAGTCCCTCCACATTCTCTAATAACATCCCCCAGCCCAAGGCAGCCCCTAATCTACTGTCTGTCTATAGGTTTGCCAATTCTGAGCATTTTTTAAAATAGTTTTATTGCTTAAAGTATTACAAAGAGTATTATATATGTCTCCTTTTTTTCCCGCCCTTGACAATCCCCTGGCCTCCTCTACCCCGCAGTGTCTTATGTCCATTGGTTATGCTTATATGCATGAATAAAAGTCCTTCGGTTGATCTCTTACCCACCCCTCCTGCTCCCCAACCCTCCCTGGCCTTCCCGCAGTAGTTTGACAGTCTGTTTGAGGCAGCTCTGCCTCTGTATCTATTATTGTTCATAAGTTTATAATGGTCTTTATTATCCATGAATGAGTGAGATCATGTGGTATTTTTCCTTCATTGACTGGCTTATTTCACTTAGCATAATGCTCTCCAGTTCCATCCATGCTGTTGCAAATGGTAAGAATTCCTTCTTTTTTAAAGTAGCATAATATTCCATTGTGTAGACGTACACCGTTTTCTAATCCATTCATCTACTGATGGTCACTTAGGCTGTTCCCAGATCGTAGCTATGGTGAATTGTGCTGCTATGAATATAAGGGTGCATACATCCTTTCTGATTGGTGTTTCTGGTTTCTTGGGATATACTCCTAGAAGTGGGATCACTGGGTCAAATGGGTGTTTGGA
>NW_006300375.1:6157793-6168240 GCF_000327345.1 Myotis davidii | reverse complement strand
GATTTTTTACAGAGAGGAAGGGAGAGGGATAGAGCGTTAGAAACATGGATGAGAGAGAAACATCGATCAGCTGCCTCCTGTGCACCCCCTACTGGGGATGTGCATGCAACCAAGGTACATGCCCCCAACCAGAATCAAACCTGGGACCCTTCAGCCCAAAGGCTGATGCTCTATCCACTAAGCCAAACTGGTTAGGGCAATTCTGGGCATTTTATAAAAATTGAAACACATTATAGGTTTTTGTTTTGTTTTGTTTTGTTTTTACTGACTTCTTTCAATTAGCATATTGTTTTTAAGGTCTATTATAGCATTAACAGTACTTTATTTCTATTTATCTGCAAATAATATTCCATTGTATGGATATACTACATTATATTTATCAATTCATCAATTGATGGACCTTTGGGTTGTTTCCACTCTTTGGCTATTAAGAATAATGCTGCCATGAATATTTGTGTACAATTTTTTGGCATGCACATTTGTCCTTCTTTCTCTTGAGTATAAACCTAGGAGTGATAGTCCTGGGTCACATGATAATTCTATGTTTAATATCTTAAGAAACTGCTGAACTATTTGCTGGGTAATCTCAACCTTGGTTCCCTCTCCACGCTTTGAGTAAAACTAATTTAGGCAATAATTTGGGTATCAGGATGCAAAAGGAAAATAGATATTTGTTGGATTCTGATAATAAAAATCTTGGATTCCATAAAATGACAACATAAAAAATAATAAAGTGCTGGATAATGACGTGAGGTGAATGTCATTAAGTGGAAAGCTAGAAATACGAAAGAAAAAATTAGGGAGAAAACAAAAGATCTCTAAAATTAAAGAAAGATGCTCTTGTTAGGTGGTGATATGGAGAAAGAAAAGTAGAAAGAATAAAGTGTATCTTAGTAAGATTTATTTATAAAACAAAGAAAATTTTTCAAACATAATTGAATTTCAAAAGGGTATCATGGAGAGCATAAGACCTGATTTAAATTACCTAAAAACAAAACAAGAAACATAAAAGTAAGGGAATGGGAGGGAAATAATAAAATTTGTTAGGTTTATTAAAGTACCAATGAACAAAATAAGAATCTCTTAACATAACACAGTATTTGAATGTATTTTTATTATTAAACTCGCTAATAGTTTTTTCAATTAACAGAATATGTTTTTTGCCCATGGGTTTTGCTTTCTGGAATAAGACATCCACAAACATGATGTCGCTGTTTAATAAAAGAAGCCTCCTTATTATAGCAAGAATTTCAGAATTTTTAGTTAATCATGCTTCTTCTATTTTTTTTAAAAAAATAAGTGCACATTTATATTGTTTGGGAAGTTCATCTCTGAGGATATGTCAATAATATAATAAACAGTAAACATCGACAACAATTAAATGCATTTTCCCATTTTTTTGATTCTTCAAGTGAGACCAACCCAGAATCTCATTAGTTATTGCATCCAGCTCAAATCCAATTCTCTGAGTGATGTGTAGCCCTTTCTATTAGGTCAAGATTTGGTTCTTTGTGGTTTAGTGACCTGATAACTGCAGTACACACTCTTCTTGTGAAGATAAATGCATGAGAATCATACAGCCATCACTGGTCCCTAGCAATTTTCAAATCTTGCTAGGCAGCAAGAGCAAAGGGTATTTTTTTCAGCAAGAGCAGAGTATTTTTTTCCGATGCCCTCTGTGATCCAAGTTTCACTCTCTGAGAGGTCCCTGCTAGTGCATTGTTCTACATGGCCTTTTCTGGAAAGGTCATTCAGATTGTGCCCTTCTGGTGGGTCCCATCCTTTCATAGCTGACTCCTGCTAAGGCAGATATGGTTCTTAAAACTGCTTTAGTCATGTGACTGTTGCAGGCCATGTTTGTGATTTCCTTGGCAATGTAATTCCCTCCGAAATATTGTAGTCTTCTATTTTTTTTAAAGATAGGTCTGTGTGCAAGTAACCATATGCAAGTATCTGTTTTTGACGTGTTTTAAGTTTCCCTATATTCTGCCAGTTCCCAATGGAGGTGTGCCACTCTCATCCTTCCTTTGCCTCCCCTTCCTCCTTTCAACCTTCAGGCTCTGAGAAAGAATGCCCTTGTTTGGATTTTTTTTTCTTTCATGCATTCATTTTATTTTCATCTATTTATCATTCATAGTATGTAGTACATGACAGAAATCTGCTGGAGATCATATATTTGCAGCAAATATGGGTTAGATACTAATATAACAAGTCCTAATGATTGAGAAGCTCTGTTCCCTTCCCTAATTTTTCAGTTTTACTCTTACCTGAAGGTAATAAAGGCATCTTGGACTATAACTTCCCTTCCTTTTAAGGCTCTCTCTTGGCATCTATGGCTTATACTTATTATAGTACTTTAACAAAGGATACAATCCTCTTTACTCTTTAAAGCACAAAAATTAGGGCTTCTCCATCAATTCAGATTGCCAATAGCAGAGAACACCTTTTATTTCAAACTGTTTTTTTTTGTTGTTGTTTGTTTTTTTGTTTGTTTGTTTTTGTGTTTGTTTTTATCTCAGCCTACAGGCTGGCTAGTTCTAGACTAAGTTCAGCACTCTTTTGAAGACTTTGCTGAACGTAGCAAGAAGGAGCCAACTTACATCAGCATTTGAGTATTTCCTAATATTAAAAAGTTCAGCTGGCACTTGATTTGCCTTTCAAGGAACAGCCATCAATAGTATGACCACATATTTTGCTACAAATAACGAAGGCCCCAGCTTTTTGAGCCTGTTATATCCCATGCATCGGGACCTACTGCCTACTACAGGCAATTCCATGAACTTTTTAGGTTCTTTCTTGCATAGCACCCTATTTTTAAATATTACCAAATACGGTACTAGTTTGAATCAGGTTCAACTCTGAGTGACAGACAGAGCAATGGAAAAGTAGAGTTTTCCTTCTTTCGTCCATAAAAGAAGGTAAATGTCAACTCTAAAGGCTATTACCGTGGAGGAGAGTCAGGCTTCTTTCTTCCATCCTTAGCTACTAGTATTTGCCTTTGAGCCCAAATGGCAGTTTAAACTCCAGATACTCTATCCTAATTCGAGGCAGAAGCTGGGGGAAGAGAATGAGAGTTGTTGTCTCACTTCTTTTAAGGCCACTCCCCTGAAGTCTCATAGTCTATATAAAACACCTCACTGGCTGGAACTCACATGGTCACAAGGGAGATTGGGTGGCCGAGTACCCAGCTCAATGTCAGTATCTATGCAAGAAGGGGAAATAAATATTGGAGGGTAATTAGAAATCTGTGTAACAACTCCCCTATTTAATATTAAGCAGTTGATATTATCTTCAAATTTGATTAAAGTCTGTGCATCCAATTTTACTTTATTAAGATGGCATTCAATATTCTTATTTGCTCCTTGGGCAACTTTTGAAAATCTGTATATGGTTGTTTAACCTAAGAATATTGAACTTGGGAAATATATTTAAGTGGATTCACTTCCTTTCCAAGCTTTTAATTATCCATCATGCCATCCTAAACCTTTTTATAACAAATAATTTAGAGTGGCTAAATTAAATTGTTTTTAAAAAGCATAAAATAGTCTCTAATCCTGTATTTATATCTCTCTGCCATTTCCAATCTTATCTCTATTCCCCACAAAAACCTGATTCAATACATTTCTTGGTCTTAAATTAAGCGAGAATTTTTATTTGTGCATTCCTTACTAGAAATTACTGAAATTATTGTTATTATTCAAAAGCTTTTCTCTTTTGCTCCGAAGGCAAATGATTGTACCTTTCTGAGTTTATACATGGTAGAGCTGCAAGGAAAAGAAGAAATGTGATCATGATGATTTAATCTGGAGAAATGGAAATTTGGTGGCCAGAACAACTACCTTTGGATTCACTAAACTTTCCATAACTTAAAAAGAAGTGAGGTGTCTCAGAGATGCAACTAGACTATAAGCTCCACGAGAGCAGGAAATATCCTTGACTGGCTCATCCCAGTATACGGAGATATATCACAGTGCCTGATGTATGGACGGAGGGTGCTCATTAAACATTTGTTCAATGAATTAATAAGGGTAATTAACTATATCATTAAAACAGTATTCTATAAGAAATTTATATTATTTTATGCGAGGAACATCAGTGTGTATGCTTTGTACATTTTTCTCCACTCTTACTGTTTAAAAAGTGTAAGATACTCCATGCCATATCAGATATGTGATCCATTCAACCTTATATTGTTATCTCTTACTGTGAAACTTATAGGAAGGCATATTCTCTCCCTAGACACGAACTATAGAAGTTAAAGATGTGCTCTAGAACTGAAGCCACAGGGGCGAGTTCCTCCTGGGGACTTGAGCTCCAAGCCAATAGTGTTCTTGGTGTCACACAGGAAAGGATTCAGGACAGGAGCCTGACAAGAGATGAAAGTGGAAAAGCAGTTTCTATTGAGCAGAGAGTCTACCATTGAGTGGCAGACTCTCCTCAGGAGAGGAGGAAGAGAGACTCCAACCATCTCAGGAGGCTGAGCTTATATTTGCTCGTAGTTGCTATGGAAAATGACTGGTATGGAGAAATGGAGACTAGGAAAAAATTTTGGGATTAACTTTAACCTTTACAAGGTATATTTTGTGGTCTGTCTTCCCTATGGTATGGGTAAACAATAAGGTATGGGTGAGCAGCTATTAACTAATCTTTGCAGGATTTTTCTTTGTTCCAAAGTCTCCTCCTGGTTGTCTTGCATCTTTGATCAGCAGAGTTCTGTGACAGGCAGCATGGAGCAGGCCCCTGACTTAACTTTGTGTGACTTTAGTTAATTTATATAGTTCTGAGGTCCCTCTCCTATGTTAGAACACCTTTGTTTAGAAAATAAATAAATAAAGCAAAGCAAAACAAAAAAAACCTCTATTTTTTTTCTTATAAGAATTTCACTAAATATTTCTAAAACTTGTTATATTGTAATGTTTACTTTTCCTTAGATAGTGCATTTTCTAATTTATCATTGTTTTGCAAAGAAAAAATAGTTCTTTGAGGGCAGGGAGAATGGCTTCCCTGTTTACCACTATTTTTCAACTGCTAGTATGATAGGTGCTTAATACAAGCTGTACAAATTTTAAAAAAAGTAAGAAAAAATTAATGCATGAGTAAACAATAGATATAATTGCTATGTCCTCTGTTTGTCAAACTATGGGAACCTGCAGGAACCCTAAAGCCCCAAAGCTGACTTGAAAAGTTTTGTCGTGTTTTCTCCTTAAAATCAAACACACTCTAACAGTAATATTCATTCAGTTTTCACTGTGTTCTAGCAACTACTCTGAACAGTTTACTTAACTTATTAATCCTCAAGATAGCCCTATCAGGTGACTATTCTTATTGACCCAGGTACACTTTAAGCTTCAAGTTACGTGATTTGCCTGAGGACCCTGAGATCTGAAGAGTGTGCGAGGATTTGAATCCAGACACTAACCTCCAAACCAACATAATGCATTGTTCACTAGAATGTCTGCACTGAGTTGGCATTTTCTTAATTACTTTCCAAGTAAAATTGTAATCACTGCTTTAAATGCTCCACATAACATCCTTACATTAAAACTGAAATCAATCGGATCAGAATAAAAGGGCTGAGAAGTCAGATTAGCTCTACTTTAGAAACCTCTAAAGACAAGCTGCCCCCAGCTTCATTTCATAGCTGTCTGTTGCCCAAAATGAAGAAGGTGAATCACATTTTCTCTTATTGACTTTTCTCATGGTATTTACAGGAATGAGAGTTAAGTATGGATAAGTATTTAAAAACCTGTTCTGTGATTAGTGGGGCTTTAGAAAAAAAAATCTCTTCTCTCCAGAGTTCTTTCCTTGTCTCTGTACGAATACTTGAAAGCTGCCTATCATACACTCAAATGCCATCCGAAAAGGTTGATACATTAGGCCATTATCAGCCAGCAACACCTTAGCAGGAATTAGTTGATCAGAAAGAGAAGGATCTTGAGAGAATTAACCATAAGGAAAACATCAGAGAGTCTAGAAGACCCAAATAAGCTAGAGCTTATGAAAATTATCTAGAGACAGCTTGTAGAAAAAAACAAGTCTGTTAGGCCAAAAATATGATGATAATTCAGGTTGAAAATGTGGTCTCATCTTAACAAACAATAAGAAAGAAGCAAGGCAAGGTTACATCACTCATGTTCTTCTGCAGTGTTCCTCCCCAGGGAAATGGATTTCAACCTGGAAAAGGAAAATGAGTGTCCGAGAAAGGACACTGGAATCTAGAATCAGTGAAGAAAAGAAGAGCTACAGCTTGTCTATCAGAAGAGCTCTTAGCAAATTATGTAGATCAGGGCTATAAATTTTAACTCTCTGTTAAAAATAAAAAGTATACAGTCTGTGAACTCAGCAACTAATACAGCCAGGAGTCATGATGAGCATAATTTTTTGAGCCTCCAAACCACCCAGAGTCCATGAAAGCCCAGCTGCTCCAACTCTACAGCCATATAGATGGTCCCAGGCACAGATGTGAAACCAGCAGGGACTACTGTCAATTGTAAAGTGGGACAGGGACAATTCCTCTGCAATAATTATAAAAATTGATTATTAAACTGATGACATCGATATTTAGTAATTAATGAAGCAATCAAGAGTCCCACTATGGAGAAATCACTTCCTGGCATTTTTTATCATTTTTAATAAGAGTGATAGGTTGAAAGATCAAGCCATACTCATTGGAGGAGGAGCTCCGACTCCCCTGCATTCACACACTATTAGAAAATACTAAAATTTTGCCTGGCTGCAGGAGTTCACCAAATCCCTCAGATTTCTTGGGGCAAAAAATGGCCGAGAACTACAAAGACACCATAACTTTAACTTGATTTAATAAAGCCTTAGAGCAGAATCTGGACTTGAACTTTAAAGCCATAATTAAGTTCACTCGCTTTTCCTTTAATATAAAATTTTGACCTCAAATTTAATAGACATGGACCCAGAGAAAAGGAATGTGCTGTCTTCATAAGGTTTTATGGTTCCGACCTCTCCACACCTTTCCCTCCGCACCTTTACTTTGTGAAGCTGGGAGGGAAAATACAACAGAATTTGGAATGGCTTGTGTCTGCTTGATCATTGCCAAGGGCTTGGGCACACCCCCACCCCCACCCCCCCCAAAAAAACACACACACACACACACAGAGGTACACCTGCCATATCTAGTACCACCACCATGGATAACAGAGCGAATCTGAGATGAAGGCAAGTGAACTATTACAAAAGTCCCACTTTTTATGAAACAAAATAAAAGTTGTCTTTGAAGCTTATTTATCTTAGGGGGACCTATTAAACTTTATAAACATCTGGTTGGTATATTTGTAATGTAGGAGATGATTGCCAGCATCACAGCTTCACAGCCATGAGTGTAAGATGTAGCCATCTGTGCCTGGGGGGAAGATGTGGAGGATAGACAGCAGGCCTTTCCCACCTACTGGTAGGGCCTCCCTCTTCTCTGAATTCTGGACCCTAGTCTGAATGTGTGGTTCTTATTCTTACCTAGTTATCTCAGATAATTTTTCCTTAGTCACTAGCTCAGATCAATTTATAGCTGCTGCCTAACATCTTTTACTGCCCTTTGCTTGGGTACACTTGCGCTGTAGACACAGTGAGGTCTTTAAGAGGCAACACTAGGCTATTACTATCATCCCTTTCCTGGGAAACAGTTTTTTTTTTTTGTTTTTTTTTTTTTTGTTTGTTTGTTTTTTTGGGAAACAGTTTTTATTGAAGACTCTAATAATAACATCAAAGCAAGTTTATCAACTTTGAAGATGACACATACTTGGGAGGAATAGCTAAGAGCACAGCAGCGCTGTTAAGGATTAGAATGGAAATTTAAGAATCTATGTCCAGCCTTAACTGGTTTGGCTCAGTGGATAGAGTGTCGGCCTGTGGACTCAAGGGTCCCAGGTTTGATTCCGGTCAAGGGCATGCATCATGGTTGCAGGCACATCCCCGGCTGATCAATGTTTCTAACTCTCTATCCCTCTCCCTTCCTCTCTGTAAAAAAAATCAATAAAATATATATTTTTTAAAAAGAATCTATGTCCAGGCTTCTATCCTACCACTAACTAGTGGCCCTCAATTTTCCTATAAATGAGAGAGTAAGGTTCTTTGAGTTAAGCTAGTGGCACATACATCTGGGGACTGAAGCATAATTAGGTCCCAGATCGGTTTGTCTAAACTTTTCTTCTGTATATCAGAGTAGTCCAAGTTGGAAGTGATGGCATCTGAAATAAGACAGTGGCAGTGATCATGGAAAAGGTGCTAAAGGACATATTCAAAGGCTATGGAGGCACATTATTCCTTGGTGTGCAAAGAGAATGGGAGGCCTGGTGATGAGTTCAGGATGATGCAAACCATGATTATCATGGTCACAGGCTTAGACAACTGGTGAAGCTATACATGTCAATCAGGTCTGAGAAAGGCAGGAGGTTTAATTTTGGAAGTAAGGATGACACTTTACATTTATCAAATAGGTTTCTTCCTGTAGAAATATCCTGTATAATAAAAGCCTAATATCCAAATTATCCCCTCAACCGGGTGTTTGACCAAGAGTTCTACTGGGAGACAGGGAGTTCAACCAGTTCTGTGATGTTTGCTGACCACCAGGGAACATGGCGGGCGTTGGCGATGCACTGCAACCTCTCACCAGCTACCTGGGGGCGAGGGTGCCTGGAAGGAGTTGTGGTGAGAATGTGGGGTATCCACCGAGCTTTCATTCCCTCTGCTAACCTCCTCTCAGATGCCAAGGCTTGTGCCAAGGAAGGCCCCATGCTCAGGTGTCAGGCACCCATGAGGAGCCTGCCCCACACCTGCACGGCATCTTCCAGGGACCGCAGGGACCAGTCAGGCTCCCCATAGGTTCACGCAGAAGCTGGTCTATGAGACCAGCTGGGAGAGAGCACGCTGCCCACCCATGGAAGCATAAGCCATAGCTTCCATGCCAGACGCTTGTGCTTCAATCACCAGCCAGACCTAGGGACCGCACCCGTGCAAGAATTTCGTGCAACGGGCTTCTAGTCTCATATATAATTGACTAAATAGGTTTAAATGTCAGAAGAGATCATTTGGGAGTCACTAACAGCATTAGAAGTGGAGATGATGGTCAAAATTGTGTAAGGGGGTGAGGGTGGGTAGAATGAGGAAATGAGTACCAAAGTCTAAGCAGGAAGGGACACTAACTTTAAAGAGTGGATAGAGGAGAAGGAATCTCAAGTGAGACTTAGAAGAGATAGAGTAGGGGACAAAGAACCGTGGGATATTGAGGGTGCAGAAGCCATGAAAATCGGAGGATCAAGAATGGGCAGAGTGTGGCAAAGGAGGCTCTAAAGACCCATCGATGCTAAAACAAAACCACTCATTGGAGGATTTGGGTATTCTTTACTTCATATGTATGCATTAATATAAATGTATTATAAATGTATTTGCTTCATATATACAGATGTGCATATACACATTTATATTTTTGCATATGTAAATGCATATATGTGTATATATTTTTTATAATGATTACATTAGAATTAGGAAATCTTACAGGATTCTTAAAATTCTACCTGCTAAAAATACTTCATTTTTTAATGGGAAATTATGCTCTCTCTTGCCTCACCTATAAAGAGAGTATTTTAAATTTTTAATTGGTGTTTGTGAAAATAATTGTATCAGCTATTTTAATTAGTCCATTTACTGATTTTTAAATATATGAACGAAAATTTTCAAAATAAAAATTACAATATTAAGAAAAAATAGAAATGTTCTCTCTTTGGCTATGATCCAGCTCCAGTCTCTACTCCTCTTTTATCTCAGTTTCCCTAAGCACCGGTCAACTCTCAAAGACCTTACCAAGAGCAGCCTCACTTAGAAGTGATTTTATCAGCTGCCTC
Source organism: Myotis davidii (assembly GCF_000327345.1). NCBI lineage: Eukaryota > Metazoa > Chordata > Mammalia > Chiroptera > Vespertilionidae > Myotis > Myotis davidii. Next base: position 6,158,374 of record NW_006300375.1, on the reverse strand, counting down.
CGTGTCCCAGGAAGTTCTCCAGCTGTCATCGGGCTCTGCTGTTCTTATCAGACTGGCATGTCTTGGGAAAGCTTTTCTTAGATCCCCACTCCTCATTAAGGTTTGCTATTATGTGGCTTTGGTGATAGTTAGCATGGAAACCCTAATAAGAAAAGTGAAGACTGTTGTTTACATCAAGCTAAAAATGTTCAGGTGATCTTAGTCTGCATTAGCAGAAGAGTCAAGAGGCCATGAGAAACAGTAGCTGTATTTTCTTCTCTACTGGTTGTACTATCTATTATACTGTGTTCTGTTCTGGGTGACACATTTTAAGAAAACTAATTCATTTGAATGTATCAAGAATAGGGTAAAATAGAAAATGTTCTGTAAATTGCTTGTGTGTGTGTGTGCGTGCGTGTGTGTGTGTGTGTAATGATAATATCCAAATGACAATCAAGTGGACAAAGTTTCAGAATGGAATGCTCCCTCTGCCTTCTTCCTCTCCTTTAAAAGTGTGGATTGTTACACAGACCACTCAGCAAATGCCCGCTTGACAGCCAGAACTCAGCTCTGCCAATCAGCAATCAAATATTAAGCAGGAC
>NW_006300375.1:6116839-6157749 GCF_000327345.1 Myotis davidii | reverse complement strand
TGGGCAGAAAAGAGGAAATAGCCCAAAGAAAGAGAAAAATAATCCCAGTACAGTGACAATCAGTGTGGGGTTTTATTTATTTATTTTTGATAGAACTGTCAAAAACACATTTCCATTGACTGATTGACTGGAAGATTTGGGGAATGTTGGCTTAAAAGCATACAGGTGATTGAAGGAGGAAAGGGGTGTGTGTAGGTAGAAGAGAGTAAAGGGGGGGTAAATGGTGACAGCAAGAGATTTGACTATGGATAGTGATCACACAATACAAAATACAGATGATATATTATAGAATTGTACACCTGAAATCTACATAATTTTATTACCCAAATGTCACCACCAATAAATTCAATAAAAATGTATTTTATTATTTTCATCACCATTTATTCCTCCTATGTCCTCTTCCACCTCCCCCTTCACCCTCCTCCCCCTATTCCCGCAATCACCACACTGTTGTCCATGCCCGTGAGCTTTCTCTCTCTTTTTTGCTTCAGAAAGCATACAGCTTGCTTGATTCAGGATTCTTCAGAATCTCTAATGTGTGAAGGTACAAGTGACATATTTTCCCACATTTATTTGACCAGTGTATTCACTGTAATCACCATTTCTCCAACAGATCTAACCAACTGAATGAAATGCCTGCCACTGATCAGGATTTGTATGTGTGGATACCAGGGGTTGGTTTCTTCTCCAGGTTAAGGTTGGTGAGACAGAGATGCATGCAGGGATACACTTAACTACACAGATCTACCGCCTTGCTAAGGGTACAGTTTAGTAGAAGATAATACTGCTTCAGTGCTTGTTATATGAAGCACTCGTTTTATTTCACTTTACCCAGGAATCCTTTGAGGTACCACATATTATCCTCCCATCCCTATTCCACAAATAAGGACCTTGAAACTTTGATTATTTACTAGTAGGCCACCTGCCATAGCATATAGAACTAGTCAGTGGCAAGGCAGGAATTCATACTACCTGTGCTTAGTAGATACTCAGTTTATGTTAATTGAATTTAATTAGCTTAGGTGGCATCATGCATTTTAGTGAATTGTCTTATGAAGCTATTCATCGACTCTTGGGCTGAGGTAAGGTATTTAAGAAAATATCTACTATGTAAGCAAGGACTCATGCTGAGTTAATGCTTCTAATAGAATAAACTAGAAACCTCTTATTGTATCCTGGTGCTATGAGCACTAGAAAAAATTGATTTGATTTCTGTTTTTATTATTTTTGCTGAAAATGAAGGGAATAGCCTTAGGAAAGTGATTTGCCTGGCATTTGATCTTTATAAAGAAATTACACATAATTAACTTATTTCGGTTTTAATAAGTTACTAATTAGGTGATTTGTTGAGATTCCAGGGGATTAATCTTTTGGCTTCCAGCATGGAGGTAAAAAAGAATCCACTATCTTAGAGAAAACAAAATCATCAGGAGTTCTTGAGCCCCCAAAGAAAATAAATGATTGAACAAAAAAATTGGCAATGTGAGGCTTTAATCTGAGCATTTAAAGCAAAACAGAAACTGATGAAATCTTATGATCAAAGCCATCGAATTAAAATAGAACTAAATTATTTATTGAGCTGAGGGTAACATTTTTCTTTGTAATACTTATTATTTTTCTTAGAAATCAAAACCCATCATCTCAATTGTGTCATAATATTTTAGATTTCACAGCATGAAATCTAAATGGCTCTACGGCTATATTATTAAATTAAGCCTTATTGTTCCCCACTTGGAACTTAACATTTAGTATCTAAAGGTCATCTCCCAAACATGAGATGGAAAAATAAAATTTAGCAGCTGTATCCCATTATCCTCGTCAGAAGGGAAGGACGTGAAGAACAGTGTGAGATGGCGGCAGTGTGGATGAGCAAGACGGGCTGAGCAATTAATACCTTGTTGTGAGGAAAACTAATCGGATTCGGTGCTGTTTTCCTCACATTTTCAGCTTGCATTAGAACCAATGAGGACATTGAAGGATTGAAAATGAGAACTAGATTAAGTTTATTTGATATGACCTTTATTTATTGAATGAAAAGAACTTGATTTCTGGAGACAGATATGCTAGCTCTTGAGCTTCAGGTGATTACAGTAGGTGTCATGATGATTCTGTTGGATATTAACTATAAGTAAATATGAATAAATTTTTCTAGGAATGTCATACTCCCATCAGTTTAGGGACACCTTTCCAAATCTTAGCATTTTGCTGTTTAATTTCCTTTGCACTGGCTCCTCATGTGAATGCTGCAGCATGCCTAGCACAAGATACACCTAAAGAGAGTTCGATGAAAGCGAAGTTGAACAGAAAAAAATAATTCAATAATAGTCTGGTTCCTTATAAGGCCTTTGGGTCCTTAGAATTTGGGTTAATCCATTGATGTATTTTACTCCTTCAGTAGATGGGTGAATATAGTCAAGATTATTTATTTTTACCATCACCTACTGATGAAAATCATCAGTTAAGGCCTCCCTGCAGAATCTAAAGGTGGAAGAGAACTTAGAAGCCCTCTAATAAATAGTCCCTTGACTGGTAAGAAGTAAAGGCTTGGAGAGAAGAAATATGCTGAAATCATAGAACTAGTTAGTGGCAGAGCTGGGATCTGAATTCAGGACACGAAAGATGTGGTTCTGCTCCCTTTTCACTGTTCAGCTCTGAATCTGTGCTCCCTGAATGCTAGGACCCAGCTGTTAGTTGTCTCTTGATTAAGTGCACACTCAGTCTGTGCCACTCTCGTTAATAGTCACTCAGACATATCCAGAATTCTGGAAAAGGCACAGCATTCTATGCAACAACCCATGGCACTTTTCTCCTTACTAGTAATTCAACAGTGAATTTGGCAAATGGTAGGATTAAATGTAAAATCTAAATATTGCACCTTTTACCTTCAAGTAAATATGACCCCTGTGGTTCCATCCATTACTTGCTTACCGGAGGTGTGTTATACGTGGAGCAGATGGCCACCATTTTCATGTGATTTTCAAATCATTTCCTGGTTGACAAGAGGCTCACTGGTTAGAAGTAATGTGAGCCCATCTCTAAAACAAGGCGTGAAGGCACGAGGCAAGTCTGGAATTGCTGTGCATTTCTCTGGGAACAGTCTTAAAAGTGACCTTTATGATTGGTGTGCAGAGGGAATTCTCAGCTTGAATTTTTCAGTCTAAAAATGTATTTCTTCAGTGTAAAAACACACAGGATCAAATAAAAGTAGGGTGATTGTTTTTAGTCACTTTTCAAGAACAAACGCAATTCACTCTAATTTTTTTTTTAAACCAGCTATAGAACATGGAAAAGAGTGCTTGTTATTGCATTGTTAACTAAATGCCTTCCAGGTTGTTAATAAGTCAAAGGTAGGTGGTTCCAGCACACAGCCAGCTGTTAGAATAGAAGTAGTATACCATTAAAGCCTATTAGATCAGCACACTTCCTTTCAAATTTTAATGGTATGTTTTTAAATCTAATTTAAACTGAAAATGTTATAGAGAATAACTAAAGCAACCCAATAAAGATTTGGTTTATAGCAACCAGCATTTTAAATCAGCCTTTGAGGTTAAAGAAAGGGTCAAAAATTCCATAAAACTATCTTTTCACTAAAGAAGGGCAAAATACTCAGTGAGCATTAGCATTTGCTGGTGTGTATGTAGCTGTAGAGAAAGTGTGAAAGGATGCACTCCAAAGTGTAGCTGGGGATCTCTGGAGAGGAGAAAAGGAATGTGGAAGTGAAGGGGTATGCTCCTGTGAGCTTGCCATGCTTCTTCTGTATTGTTTGAATTCTTTTTCATGTACTGTTTATTTAATGAGAAATTAATAAAATCATCTTAATAAGATACTTTAAGTGGCAAATGTATTTTAAATGGTACTCCTCTCCAAGAAACACAAAATGCTTCACATACATAATTCTATTGGCATTGAAGTACCTACCTTGACAAATTATGAATTTACATGTAAAGTCAATGATTATTGGCATTAAAATAAGGTAATCATGCATACAGGAAGCTAGCTGTGTTTATCAAAACAAGAGAATTTTTTTTCAAAATTTAATAATTGTCATTTAATGGGCTTTTGTACATGTTTTAAATATTTTAAAGTATCAAGGAGTAGGTCCAATGAATGGGGCTTGATTTGCAAGTGTTTCTCATGTCTTGTGGTTTTTAAGTTAGTGTTCAAAATTTGAATGCGGGGTAGTGAATATTAGAAAAGGCATTTTATATCTAGATTTCGGTGACTTTTAGTTTATTGTTTCATCTGGGTAGTTTTGCAGATAAATCAGTAGCTTCCTTATTTTGTCTTTCTTTTGAGCTTACCCTTCCTTAGCTTTTATGTAATTGGAAAGAAAATGTATCCAGTCAGGGCAATTTACTTCATCCAGATCAAGGAATCATCTTGACAATTGTGTGTGTGTGTGTGTGTGTGTGTGTGTGTGTGTGTGTGTGTGTATGTGCTATAGAAGTCTTCAGACATCCAGGCCACTTAAGCAGAATGTTATGATTTACTTAGAGGCAAATGCATTCTTGATGTCATTCCCTTAATAAGTAAATTCTCATCAGACTAATAATGAATAAAACTGAAAAACTATTTTATTAATTCATACTTAATAAAATGTATTTTTACTAATGATATGATTGTATCCTATTAAAGGCATCACCTTTCCATATGTTCTAATTAAATTTAGTATTGAGGTGACATTCTATATAATAAAAGGCTAATTAGGCAAATTGTCCCCTCTACCTGGAGTTCTATGGGAGTTCTACCAGGGGGCAGAACCTGCCCACCAACCACCTGCAGCCCTCCTCCTCGGCCAGCCCTGCCCCCATCACCGCCCAATTGGAGGTGGGGCCAGCTGGCCAACCTCCTGTGTCCTCTCCTCCCAGCCAGCCTGGCCTGATCAGGGCAGGTCGCTGGACCCCATCCATGCATGAATTCGTGATTTGTGCACCAGGCCTCTAGTTAGTTAATAAGATTATATAGGTTTCAAGTGTACATCACCTGTACATCACATTGTGTGCCTACCACCCAAAGTCAAATCATCTTCTGTAACCATATATTTGGTCCCCTTTACTACCCTCTCATCCTCTTACCCTCCCAACCTCTTCCCTCTGATAACTACCATACCATTGTCTGTGTCTATGAGTTTCAGTTTTATGCCCCACATATGAGTAAAATCACATGGCTCTTGGCTTTTTCTGACTTATTTTGCTTAGCATAATATTCTCAGGGACCATTCATGTTGTTACAAATGACAGTATTTCATCTTCTCTTATGGCTGAGTAGTATTCCTTAGTATATATGTACCACATCTTCTTTATCCAGTCCTCTATAGAAGGATTCTTTGATTGTCTCTATGTCTTGGCCACTGTGAATAATGCTGCAATGAACATAGGGGTGCATATATCTTTGCAAATAGATGTTTTGAGTTGTTGGGGTAGATACCCAGACGAATTACTGGGAATCTAGAGTTACCAGATGATCCTTTTCCTTATTTTGATTGATCCACCTGGGAATGCGAATTAGTACTCAAATGATTACCCAGTAAGCATTATGAATACTCTTCAACTGTGCCATGGTAAAGTCTGAGGAGATACTTACATATTGTGCATATATTCAAAATAATTTTATCTATTTTTAGAATGTCTCAGAGCCAGTACACTGGCAGAAGAGTTCATGGTAAGTAGCAGAGCCCACATCTGAACTCAGAACAGCTACTTTTGCAGCTTTTCCTCTTCTTCAAATAAGATGACCGTGCTCCCAGTGAGGGTCTTCTTTATTCTGGTTGCCAGATCCTGTCAAACTTTCAACCATGGTGCTGGACACACTCTGGTTTTACTCTCACTTCCCTCTTTGCTTCTCTTCTGCTGGCATGCCGTGGCCTGCTTGTATTTATGCCACAGGTAAAGCTAATATCCAGTAATCACTTTTATTTGAAAGTGCAGAACTCAATTCTGCATGCCCAGGATGTCTCAATCTCACACCTGTCAGAAAGCAGCTTCCCTTCCCTCTAAGTTCACTGGTCGGCTCACTGGTACCCCCAGTACAGAAAACCTGTCTCCTCCAGTGTACGCTGAAAAGGAGCAATGTTTTGGGACAGAAATGTGTCATTTATGTAAAAGTCACACTTTTAAATCACACACACACACACACACACACACACACACACACACACACACACACCCCTCAGCCAGCCCAATGGTGTGGATTTGGCCTAGGAGCGATATCATGGTGGCTTTTAATTTTCCTATTCTGTACTCGTCAACATGTACTCCCACTGGTGTGGCCATCACTCAGGCTTTTGGAGTGCTATCTTCTCACCGACTAAGCTGTCCATCTTGGTGCGCAGGCACGTTCGACTCTGTGCCCTAATATCTTTTGCACTTTCGGAGCTTGGAGCTTCTTGTCAGCCTCTAGCCATTGAAGATTCCTCTGAAGGCCAGCTTATGTGTCCCTAAAACACCTCGCAACTTATTGTAACAAACTATGGTAATTGCTTATTTCCTTTCAAATATTTAAATTTAGATAAAGGTCAAATTCCAATCATTTCACACTGATTTTCCAACACCCCCCTCCACATTACAGACAGTCCAGCTGTATCAGAATAATCACGCTTTCTTGCTGTTTGCAAATGTTTGCTCTGTCTGGAAAGGCTTCCTATTTATCTTCCGAGGTTCAGTTTAAATACCTCACTTCTAGATGACCTTTCCTCCTCCCACTCCCCTGAGCCTTCACTGTTAGATGTTCCTTCCTTGATATTTGCTTAAGAATTTGTTTATAGTCCTGTTAATATATCAATTACTTTTCTAGGCTGACTACGGACACGCTTGTCTCTTCCATCATAATATATGTATTGCTCCACTTTCCGGGAGAATATCTGTTCCATGGCAGTCATTCAAAAATTGTCTGTGGACTGAATAAATGAATGAATGAATTAAAAATGGAATTGTCTGAGAAGTTGCATGAATTGCAGCTTTTTAAAATAGCTGCACATATTGAAGTTGACGCCGCATAGTTAGCATTCAAGAGCATGATGTATTGAAATTAGAAAATACCTGGTAAGAGCTGCCTTTTACTAGCAGTCTGAACCTCTTGAAGAAGAGTTAGCAGATGGTGATCAGCACTATCTGGTGAATGTTTTCTTTTTCTTTTTTAAATATATATTTTATTGTTGATAGTATTACAGATATCTCTCATTCATCCCCCCCGCCCCCTTGAGTATTTTCTTTTTAAATAAGCAGCCCTCAAACCAAGGCATATCATGAACCCAACACACACGCGCGCGCGCGCACACACACACACACACACACACACACACTCCAGATCACATCTATATACATAAAAGGCTAATATGCAAAGTGTCCCCTGGGGAGTTTGACTGGGAGAATGGGAGTTCAATTGCTCGCTATGATGTGCGCTGACCACCAGGGGGCGACGTGGAACATGGCAGGTAACCAGTGGTGGGGTGATGAGGGAGCCAGGGAAGGAGGAGGCAGGGAGGTGGCGGGGTGGGGAACCTAATCTGCCCTCATTACAGGCCAGGCCTAGGGACCTAACCCTGCATGAATTTCATGCACTGGGCCTCTAGTTTAAATATAAGAAACTTTATTCATCCTAATAATTGGATTACAAAAAGTTCAATTATATGCATTAAAAGGAGAATGTAAATTATGATAATTAAATAAGCATTATTTACTAACAAGTTTTTTATTTTATGTGATTTAAAGACTTGTCTAAAGAGAAATAACCCATCTACAGATGAATGCAGGCCATAGAAATATTTGTTCTTGATCTCTCATTTCCCTTTAATGATAATGTTACATTATCTTCATGCTGCTTCTTATCCTTTTCAAGGTAATTTCATGCCTAGTATCTGATCTTGCAACCACCGGCCAGGTTACTGTCGGATACATTTCCAGGCTTACATTTGGCTGTGGTGTTTTAAAGAAGATTCTGTCCTTAGATGTGGTTACACGTGAAACATTTATTTACTCAGCACCACCTCAGTGAGAACCATGACAATCTCAGTTGTGCTCATCCAAGGACAAAATTAACTTTTAGGATTTAGCCAGGTGGCATAATAAAATATAAATAAACTTGTTTACCTGCGAGCAATAGAAACAAAGAGAGGCTGTTTGAACTACAAACTGCTACAGAACAGTAATGAAATGCAAAGTTAAAACTATTAATGGAAAAGGTTAACCAAAGAACATATATACATGTATGCATAGTCCATGAACCCAGACAATAGTGAGGTGTGGGCCTGGGGCGGTGGGGAGGGCTGTATGGAGGGGGAAAGAGAGGGGGTATGGGTGAAATCTGTAATACTGTCAATAATAAATAAATAAAATAACTTAATTTTGTTGCTCTGAAATAAAATACTATTAATGGATGTTGACCTTCTGAAATGAAATAATACCAAAGAAAAGGGAAAACAAGAAAACTAAGCCATCTCCCAAAGTTGAAAACCACTTCATGAATTATGGAGCCCCTCCCCTGTGTCCCTGCTATTTTTATGTATCTCACTTTCTGCACTGGCCTTGGCATTTCTCATGTTGATAACATTCATTGTGTTTTCCATTCTAATCTATTGGGGCCTAGGCATCTTTGATTGGTCCATTAATTATCAATGCCAAACCTTGTACAGAGAATAGGCATCAATACATGTTTTTTGAAATGCATGGAACTTTTAAGCAAGGATAAAAGTATGCCAACTCTAAGCCCACGTACTGTTTTCTAAATCTTAAGCAGTTCAACCAAGAAAAAAAAGGTAAAATAGTTCCCTTTCTTCACTGCATGAGCAACAGTAAAATACAACTATTTATGAGTTTTCCAATAGGAAATATGGTAATCCTAGCCATAATCTAGGATGTTTGGTGCTAAATATATTATTCATGACATATAATTATCATGAGTAGCTTGCTTTTTAAAGGATATGTAGTGATGTTAGCAGTGAGAATGAAATTAGCCATTTTCCTCCATAAAGCTCCTGTGTCTTCCAGGCAATGAGATATGTCTTTGCAAGTAGAACATGTGGATAAAAAGACGAATCACCTACTATCTCAAAGCCTCATTTTAATATTTAATTTTACTTTACTCAAATCCTGGTACACTTGAGAAAGCCTTTATTTACTTTTATTTCCTAGCATTAATTTTGTTGCTCTGAAATACACCAAGTCCTTTGTTTACTAAGTGTTAAATGTTCTAATATGGTGAATGTAATGTTTTACTTTTATGAATGAGTTTGTATTCCAAAATTCATTTAGTGCTGGATGATAACACTGATTATGAACCTTATTCTCCCCTTTTTTTCAACAAAAGCTGGTGGGTAGATGGCAGAGCAATTCATTCTCAGTCGCTAGCTTAATTCATTTCCATGCACTAGTTAATTCAGTCATTGGTCTCATGGAGGTTGCATGTCTCCGTGTCCTTGGGAGCACAAAAAGGGCATCTAACCTACAGACCCCGATCACAGACTCTTCTAAACTGAGTAGATTTAATGATCAAGACCAGTCACAAGGAGATGAAGAGGTGAGTGCTAATAATTATTAATTACCTATTACTTGCCAGTCATAGTATCAGATAGGTTACATGACCTTTCATTTACTCTTCAAATCAACAACACTATTCATACTTTACAGAGAGTTCACTGAGGCTAAGGGAGGTTAAATGACTTTCAAAGGTATCTTAGTGAGAAAGCACCAGAGATGAGACTGAGTCCAGGACTTTGTGAAGAAAACTGCGTGATGACCTTCTGGTAGGCACTTTAGAATTATACACATGATGGTGTACTCTAGGAACCCATTTTTATTACTCTGAACAAAGTGAGCTTTCCTTTACTTGATTTATTTATTTAAAGCTTCAATATAGCATTCCTCTGCTACTCTATTCCTATCACTACTTCTGTAAATTAAGGGGAGCAAATATCTTTTACTAAACCTACGTATATGATCCAAATATTCCATGTAGCATCTGGGCCTTCTGCCCATCTCTCAGTGCGGATTAGGTCAGCATCTCTTGTCTTTATATTTGCCCTGTTGCTCATTATTTGTAAGTATAATTAAATGGGCTCATTTTCTAAAAGCCCGGTTAATATTACAGTAAATATTAGCCAGGAAAAGTATATGTCTTTCCAATCTTTTGTTTTTATGTACATTACTTGGCATATATACAAAATTTGGAATGGGCTGTGGATTATGAGCTAATATTTATAATACACCCTGAAATTTCCCAGGGACATATACAAGTAAAAAGCCATCATATTTACATTTTATTATAAAACTGAGGGGTAACTATGAAAATCTGTACATTCTGAAGCATGGCATATTAATTCCACCCAGCTTTGTCATTTTTACTTTTGCTTATAGTTATTTGAAAGCAAAAAACATCTGTATGAATCTGTTTTAATAAGATAGTGTTATAACTTTATGTAATAGCTTACATAAATTCCCTTTGTAGTTAAATTGACTGAAAATGGAATTCTTTAGTCACACATATGTGACTGTGAAAAAAAGTGTCCTTATATTTAAATTTTGCTTCATTGTTGGATCCAATGTGTAGATATTTTCCTTTAATTTTTTCAAGAACTCATGAAATAAATGTTATGTATTAAATTAAACTGTATGCAAAAGTAGAAGTTTTCACTCAACTCTAACACTTTATTTGGCTTGGTTAAAATGACTGGCTGACATATGTCTGCTAAAGATAAGGTGCCTATTTAAAAATTGATGTTCAAAAAAGTTAGTCAGTGTCTTTCTGTCTTATTAAAGACAATATATGCTTTCTACCTTTTTTCTCTTTCTTCAGTAAAGTTAGTGCAGATGAACTGTATCCAAATTGTCCATCATATTTTGGAATTACATTTAAACTTAACACTGAATTTTCACATATAAATACCAGTAAAAATACAGGTGCATCGCATAGTTATTCTATAAAGAGAAACTAAGATAAGACCTGGAAAGAGAAGGAAGATTTCAGCGCCCTGAGTCTTTCCCAAACTTTTGTCTATTCTGATATATGTAGGCTCAAGCTTAGTTAAATAATAAGCAATTAAAAATTAATAGATTAATTTTCTACCCATTAATTTTAAAAGCCTTAAAAAATGTTTTTGTGATAGCCACAAAACCATCTTATTTCTAAAGATGAGGACTAAATGTGACATTGTAAATCGAGTTTCAGATTTATTTTGTCTCTGTTTCATAATGGAAAATTTCCAAGCTTCAAAGTTTATTAATTCCTATTCCCAACCCTTTCTTTCTGGTCATGTCTATCAATCCCTGCCATTCAGAAAAAAATTAGAATAAATGCAAAAGGGATCTAGCAATCTATATAAATACCAGCTGTGTCAGTGTGGTGAAGAGAGAATTAAGGAATATTAATATAAAAATTTATTTCATCATGTTAATCTTAGCTCAAAAATCACAGAGACTACCAATTTACACAATAAATTTTAAAATCCCTAGATTGACCTACTGAGAGCTCTACTATAGTCTGTTCCAAATTTATCTTTTAAATGTAATTTCCCATTTGTTCCATTGATTCATTTGCTCCATTGATGTCACATTGATTTTATCACTTTTTCTCAGGCATGTTATTCTTATTTCTATCATTATTTGGTTAGATGCACTGCTTCCCTGATAGAAATCATTCATTTATTCATTCATTTACTCCTTTATCCATCCACTTATAGTTTTATGAGTAAAGTGCATTCTAGACACTAAGGATATAAAAATAAAGAAAGCACAATTTATTACATGGAGGAAGTTCATAGTCTAATAGAAGAGATATAAGTATAATATTTAGAGTATTTCTTAATAATTAGTAATAAATTATGCTTTCTCCAAGTATGCAAACCTTATCTAACCTTTAAGTCCTGGACTATCACTTATGATATTTTCCATTGCCTATATTATTTACTTTATAAGGAAATCATAACTTCTTGAATTTATCTCAATAAAAATGCATTTATAGTATTCAGAATTACTATTATTATTGATGAAAGTGATTTTTTAAAAAATCACATGCAATATAAAGTATAGTACTTATTATACATAGAGTTAGTGCCTAATAAACATTTTTTTCCAAAAATAAATAAATAAAAGAAGTAAAGAAAAAACCTGGGCAGAAGAGAAGAAGAAAAAAGTGAAAACGTTTAAATACAAATATGGAAGAAAACACATATAAGGAGACAATATTTCAATTCCACTGAATTCATCTAATATCATAGATGATTGCTTTCAAGATTCAGTATTATTACACTAAGTAGTCATTAAATCTTAGTAGTGATAGTCTGGAGAAAGTACTCACAATTAGTTTAGAAGTGAACAGCCTGTAAACATCACATCAAAAACTTTACCCATGTTTGTAATCCAATGAAGGAATGTTGGGAGGAATTTTCAAGAGACAAGATGCTAAGGTCAAAAACTGAACCTGAACTGTTTTCAGATGGTGATGATCAACAAACCATTGGTCCTTTTCTGCAAAAATAAAGGTGATTATTCCATGTTAAACAATCAAAATGAGCCAATCATGGAAATTATTTTCCTCTTATTAGAAAGTGGATGAGGAAGATACATGTGAGCCAATCTTGGTCAATGGACTTGTTTAGAAACTTGAAAGAGTCTGTGTTTGGGCAAAAACACACTGAAGATAAGAAAAGTGAAAATTTACAAAAAGCTAGGATGCTATCTGATGTGATAAGTCCCTAAGATCATCATACCTCTGGATTTTTTATGTGAGATGATAAAGATGATAAATGTTCATAGTGTTTAGTCCAATTTGAGTTAGTGTTCCATTGCTAGTCCCATTGCTAGTAGGTTCCTAACTAATATAAGAACTATTGCAAAAAATCATATTGTAATATCAAAGCAATTAAAAAACACTCATTAGCAATTAGATATGAAGTTACTGAATTCTTTGAAAAGCAAAGCAAATAATGCTACTTGTAAGATTTTTCAGCTCTAAAGATGTAATTTTAATGAGTTAAAAATATTTTACTTGCATGTGATTTTATTAAAATCCTAATGATCCTATATAATAAAAGGCTAATATGCAAATTGTCCCCTCGGGAGTTTGACCCACTGAGATTTCAACTGCTCGCTATGACATGCACTGACCACCAGGGGGCAGCACTGAATGAAGGAAGACCCTGGCTGGCCCTGATCGTTCGTTTGGCTTAGGGACCCTACCCATGCATAAATTTCATGCACCGGGCCTCTAATACTGAGATAAATGCTTGGTATTTTGAAGGGTGCTTTTCATCAACATTATGACATTTGTGTCTCATAATAACCTTGTGAGGCTGATTGAACAGATATGATAATTTAACTTAAATGAGGCCACTGGTAATTCTAGAAATATAAATTATTTGTAAAATCAAAGAAGATGGTAGAGCTCATATATCCTAGTATGTGGTTTTTTTTAATTTCTTTTTTGCTGTTTTATCAAATTTTTTATTGGAACTCAGACCTGATGTGATCATTTTAATGGTTTTGAACCTGCCTACAAGTACAAATTCTTTGGTGAATTTAAAGGCAGAAAAACATTAGCAAGTTACATCACATTAAAAATAGACATCATTAGAGATATACATTGAGAGATGGGGAAGGAGCTGATGGATGAAACAGGACAATCTTCTCATGTTCCCTCCCGTCTACTTCACCACTTTGTGGTCAGGCTACTAACTCATTGTTACAACAACCATGTGGGGAAAACATATTTCACATGCCTAAGCATTTAGAGTATTTGAAATATGTTCATATAAATGTAATTATCAAATTAATGAATTATAACAGTATAGTTCTATTTATGTTTTTAATGTGAAAATGTTCACTTTCAAGTATTGGGTCCTTTGCCCTGATTGTGGATGTAAGAGAATATGAGAGGTTCTGTAGAAATAAATGATGTAAAATTTCAATACATTTTAATGTATTCACAATCAATATATTTCTCAAGACAAGTAAAACAAGCAAATATAGCCGAAACCGGTTTGGCTCAGTGGATAGAGCGTCGGCCTGCGGACTGAAAGGTCCCAGGTTCAATTCCGGTCGAGGGCATGTACCTGGGTTGCGGGGACATCCCCAGTGGGGGATGTGCAGGAGGCAGCTGATCGATGTACCTCTCTCATCGATGTTTCTAACTCTCTATCTCTCTCCCTTCCTCTCTGTGAAAAATCAATAAAATATATTTAAAAAAAGAGAATCATAGCTTTTAAACCAAAAAAAAACAAAAAAAACAAGCAAATATAATTTTGAGTAGAATTCTTAAATGGGTTTTGTAATGTATCCTCTGTTGTGAAAATAATACAGGATTTAGAGTTTCACATGCAATAGAACATATTGATTCACAAAATGAAATGGCACATTTGTGTTATGTTCATTTAAATTTTCCTATTCCTAGTGCCATGTAGTTTCCTTTAAAGTGGATCGTGGATACTGATAAGTATATTGTTATACACTTTATAATACCATTTGCCACAAATGATACAAGATGCTTTACTAAGATTGAGCAATATTTAACAGTTTAGTGAGGCAAAATTCCATGTATCAAAATGAAATTTATAGACCTCAAAATATTGTTTTCTAGTCTTTAATCACATTTTGCATGTGGGGTTTGTGTGTGTGTGTGTGTGTGTGTGTGTGTGTGTGTGTCTGATTTAGTCTATTTTCCCTGATATTGTAAATCATGAAATTTTTCTGCAAACTGACCTTTGTTTCTTCTCTTCAAGGCTGCTTCACAATATCATATTTTTGGTAAAAAATGCACTTCAGACACCAAACTTAAACTAACCACCATTTTTTATTGTAACATTAAAAGCCAGACTTCTACAACCCTGCATTGAAAAGAGAAAATATTTGTCCTTATTAATGTGACTGGGCCAATTTTTTTTTATAGCACAAGAAAAATATTTTTTATTTCATAAAATAAGATTTGAGCCCTGGCCAGGTGGCTCACTTGGTTGGGGTTTCATTCTATATACCAAAAGGTGTGGGCTTGATTCCTGGTCAGGACACATACCGAGGTTGTGGGTTCCATACCCGGTCCAGATGTATATGGGACATGACTAATTGATATTTCCTTCTTACATTGATGTTTCTCTCTCTCTCTCTCTCTCTCTCTCTCTCTCTCTCTCTCTCTCTCTATCTCTTTCTTTCTCTCTCTCTCTCTCTCTCTCTGTCTGTCTTTCTCTCGCCCTTATCCTCTTTCTCTAAAATCAGTAAAAAAGTAAAAACATACCCTCTGGTGAGGATTAAAAAAAAGATTTGAACCCGAGCTGGTTTGGCTCAGTGGACAGAGCATTGGCCTGTGGACTGAAGGGTCCCAGGTTCAATTCTGGTTAAGGGCACATGCCAAGGTTGCAGGCTCAAACCCCAGTGGGAGGTATACAGGAAGCAGCCAATCAATGATTCTCTCATCCTTGATGTTTCTATCTCTCCCTCTCTCTCTCTAAAATCAATTTAAAATTAAAAAAAAAATAAAAGATTTGACAAATGCTAAGTCCTCCACAAATAACAAATATGATAACTCTTAATTGGCTTTTTTGGCTAAGATAAGTTTATTTTTTTTCTCATGAAAGGGAATAAAAAGTTTTATCAATCAGTACATTCAAACCAATGCATTTGAAAAATCTATCTTTTGAGTCAGTGATTATTTGTTAACTTTGGCTCTACATAAAAAAATTTTGCCTTCTTTGTGGTATTTTCCTATTTACTTGATTAGGTCCAAGTTACTGTTTGTTGGGGTTTTTTTTTAAGTTTCAAAATGTTCCTATAATATATTGTAACTGGCATATAGTAATGTATCTCTTTATGTTTAGAAATTAAAGAAGTGATGTGGAAAAAATTATTTCTATAATAATGTTGGGGGAAAAAAAACATTAAAACGTATTGTTACATGTAATAGTTCCTAAATATAATAAGCACATACCATCGCTTCTTTAAACTATATTGTTAGTCCTTTTTATACAAACAGCTCTTAGAATGAGCCCCAAACAATGTACAATTTAAGAAAAAGAAAGAAAGGGAATGGGAAAAATAGTCATTCAAGCAATCTGGGAATTTCACAGTAACAGCTGCAGCTGTTATAAAGTTCAGGTGACTATACATTATTTTTAAGCAACATATAATGGCAATTTATATTCATTATATGTAGCAATGCCGTTTTTATTTCTGTGATTAAGTTATCTTTCTGGAGAACAGTGTTAAATATATATTTATTGTACACCAAAGTTCTAATTAATAAGGTGTAAGTTGCCAAGCAAGCTTATCTTATTTCTTTAGTTTCTAAACTCATGCCTTTGCGTCTCCTCTTTAAATCAGTTATCCAGTAATTTGCATTGATGCACTAGACCTCCAGGAAGCACCTCGAAGTGTTCTATCACAAAGAATTATTAAAACGAGAGCTTCAAAGCTAAATCTTCCCTGGTAGCTAAAAAGCAGATAAGGACCGTATAAATCTGATTCCCCAAGACAAGGGGTTCTATAAATTAAGGGCAAATAGGCAAGTGATTAGGCAACATGTGATTTAAGGGAAAAGTCTTTCAATGGTCATGAATAAATTCCTTTTAAAGACATTGTATTCTGTTCACTAAATAAAAATGTGCCAATTCTTGAATGATTAATAACAAACTTTTGCTTTGAATCAATAAGCTAATAAAAAATGAATAAGTAACATCAGCAAAGGTCATCTGGTCTACTTGTTGCTTTAGATTGGTTTACTCTATTGCCTTTTCAGTTTCCTCAGCTCTCAGAAAAATGATGACTGATATGGTCCAAGAAAATTAAGACATTTGAAATATGTGGCCTCATAGTAACATTGGTTTTATGCCAAGGCAAATATGCAATTACTGTGCCTGCAATGACTATAATATAATGGAAATGGAAATAATTTATAATAATACTGTGCTTTATGTCAACTATACTTCAACAATTTTGAGATATGGCATAGCATCTTGCTTCCCATAGGACTAATAATGTACATTTTACCTAAGTCATAATTTTAATTTACTGCCCTTGTTAAGATAATTTTTTCTTTCTCTCAATCTAACCACAGTTGGTATTTAAATGATATGTTAAATAAATATTGTTTTTGTTTTATCCATCTTCAAGTCATAGATCTTTGCTTTAAAATTTTTTTAACTAGTTCCATGGTTTTTAGAAAATTCAGGGACTTCATGAACTGTACTTTAGGAATAAGTAATTAATTCAAATAGTTTCATGGATTTAGTGCAGTTTTCTTTTTTATAAAACACTAGAGGCCCAGTGCATGAAAATTCATGCACTGGAGGGGTTCCCTCAGCCAGGCCTGCCCCCTCTCACAGTCTGGGAGCCCTCAGGGGATGTCCTACTGACAGCTCCATGGGGAGACAGCCCTCAGGGGATGTCTCCTCTGCAGGAGACAACTGGCTGATCAGGGGAAGGTGATGCCCCCATCATGCCTCTGCTGCTGCCACTGCCAGCTGCCCCAGCAGCCTGGCCTCTGCCCTAGCAGCCACCACGGCTTGCCTGAGACTTGGCCAGCCCTTGTTTCCTGAGCCTCGGGCCCCTGCATTGTCAGCCGCTGCGACTTTTTCCGGAAGCACATCCAGAAGACATCTGCTCTAATTAGCATATTACCCTTTTATTAGTATAGATGAGACCTGTGTCTCTCGTAGAAGTCTTACTGTTAATTTATATATAGTAATTGCTTACTATATTGCCCATTGGTGAATTATTCTGTTTCAAGGGCAGAAGTATATGGTTTATTTTACATGGAAAAAGCATCCTATAATTTGGGCAGTAGGTAAATACATATTGTGATTGTTAACCATCAGCATGCTAAATAATAGTAATGCATACAGTCATTCACTTGGCACAGCTTAATACAATAAATGGAAATATGAGTCTATGAATTGGTTATTTACTTAAAATTTAATGATAAGACTGAGTTGTTTAAGCCCAACCTTTGTTCCTTTCCAGTTGCTCTCTCTAGCAATTACACCCTCGTATAAATTTGCATGCTATAAATCACAATTCTGTCATAGCACTTAGAATTTTGTTCTTTACATGTAGTCTAGTGTTAGGAAAGTCTTTTCTCATGTACCACCGTGGAAGCTTTATGAGAAAACAAAAAGCATCATAGCCTCATCAAGAGCCTTGTCCGTAGGAGTACAAGAAATAATTGTTTAATCAAGAAGCTTTGCACTGCACAGTGTGCACATGAACAATTGATGAATACTTCTTCATGTAGTGGAATATAATTTCGTAGCTTGAATTGGTATTTTAATCAAATGAAAGTTACCTTTATTGGGTCGTCCTCATTCAAAGTTAGAGAAACTCTCCTCTCCTTAGGCAAGGCTGTGTCCTAAGCAAAGTTTTATTATAAAATGGAACACGCTAAGATCAGACATCT
Organism: Myotis davidii; assembly: GCF_000327345.1. Classification (NCBI taxonomy): domain Eukaryota; kingdom Metazoa; phylum Chordata; class Mammalia; order Chiroptera; family Vespertilionidae; genus Myotis; species Myotis davidii. Next base: position 6,139,380 of record NW_006300375.1, on the reverse strand, counting down.
GAGAGTTGTTTTCTGTACCTGCCTAATACCATTTGAAATTATATTTCTGTCTTTCATTCAGATTTTGACCTCTATCATTCTGATTGTAACAGAGTCATCAAAATCCACTCTATTCGCCTGGATCATAATCATGAAACTGTGTTTCCCTCTTCTTAACACCTCTGTCTCTATGTTCCTTCTGAATCTGGGCTGCGTCCTGAAAAACACTTGATCCCAGCTATAGAGCCAGACTCCTTGCCCTAATGCATGTGTCTTCTAAACCAATGAATGCATAAATGAGTGAAACAATTAATCGATGCTTCTCTTTCTCTATAAATACATACATAAATAAATGGGTTTAAAAATAGGCTGTTTTAAGAAATGTGCAAAGGATGGCATAGACACTTCCAAAGAAGATATACAGATAGCTAATAGATATATAAAAAGATGCTCAACGTCACTAATCATCAGAGAAATGTAAATTAAAACCACAATGAGCTATCACCTCACACCTGTCAGAATGGCTATCGTCAATAACTGAACAATCATTGATTTAGAGGGCATCTTTAACCAAGTTTATGACTTGAGGTTCTTGGATCTACATCCAGTTGAGGGCTAGCATATGACCCAAAGTTCTTCATAAAGGGTAATTACCATTTCTCCTCTCTCCTTTATTTGTAACCAAGATTTCTTCCTCTAATGTCCCCTGATGATGGAGAACGGGGGGTTACATTTTAGTTTGGGTATACATTGGGTATAAATTTTGGAGGATTCTAGCTTAATGTGGAGAGGGTCTCTCGTTTGGTACTCCACATTTGTTAACCTTAGGTCCTTTATTTCTCACCCACAGCTGCAAAGATTGCCAGAGTGAAGTCTATAGTCACTGGGATGCTTAGTATGCTATTTCCTGTCTGGGTTTCTTTCACCTACTTTCTCTCATATATACAAGGTTGGGCAAATGTAGGTTTACAGTTGTTCATATGGAAAATAATACCATAACTAATAAATAGTCATCCAAGATTTAATTCTGTGTTTTGCATACTCACTATATACATATACATATATATATATGAACATATATATGTAATTTTTTTCAAATCATCTTAGTTGTTTTTATTTTTAATAAGCTGCATAGTTGATCTAGATAACTTACTTGACAATAAAAATGAACATTCTATGGTATCTTTCTTTAACTCATAAATGCATGTTCCTAATTATTTTGGATTATTGTATGAGTAACACATGCATTAAATTTTTCTTTGTCGTATACTTCTGGTCACAATTTTTAGTATCAAAGTTTCAATATTAACAAAAATGAATTAAGAGGGAATTGATATTTCTTTTTTCTAGTTTTTCCTCTCTTGTTCACTATTGCTATAATATTGAAATGAGAGATTAGTAAAATTCACCTATTCTCTCTATCATATGGAGTTTTTTGTGAGAAGACTTTTAATCACTGATTCAGTTAGTTCAGTGGTTACTCAAGCATTCTGTTCTTTGTAGAGATGGCATTTCAATCTATAGTTTTTGTTCATTTTCATTGTTTGCAAAAATTGGGGATAAAATTGTCCATTAACATTCTCAATATCTTATTAATGTAAGATGAATATAAAAATTTGCCTCCACTTGAGCCTTCTCCACTTCTGGCTTCATCACTCTCAATAGAGACTTATCTATGTTATTTATCTTTGTTAAAGAACAAGTTTTTAGACCCACTAATTCTTCTCATCTTTGTTTTCTGTATCATTAGAATCTTCTCATTTTTTCTACCTGTTTTGTATTTACTCTTTCTTTGTTATTTCTTCAGATTCCTTAACTGACATATTCATCCTATATAATAAAACCCTAATATGCAAATTGACCGAACAGCTGAATGACTGGTCGCTATGATGTGCACTGACCACTATGGGGCAGACACTCAATGCAGGAGCTGCCCCCTGGTGGTCAGTGCACTCCCATAGGGGGAGCGCTGCTCAGCCAGAAGCTGGGCTGCTGCTCCTTAGCGCTGCCTTGGGGGCTGGAGAGGATCCCGCCACCACCACCACCCCCGCTGCACTCCAGAAGCTGGGCTCATGACTGGCAAGCACAGTGGCAGTGCGGGGAGCCTCTCCTGCCTCCACAGCAGCGCCAAGGACCCCTTGGTAATGGGCCTAAGCAGGCAGATAAACATCCCCTGAGGTGTCCTGAACTTTGTAAAAGGGCACAGGCTGGACTGAGGATCCCTTGCCCCTCTCCCCTCCCCCGCACCCCAGTACATAAATGCCTAGGGCCTCTAGTTTTTAATATAAGTATTTAAATCTATAGATTTCATTTAGAAATCTGCTTTAGTTGGATTTTCATGGGAATTTCATTATATAGTATTTTTATTTTTGTTTAGTACTCCTCAGTACATTTTAACATGCATTATGTATGATTTTATTAGATTTTTAAATTTTTATATACTCACAGGTATTTTATGAGTGATTTCTTTATGATTGCTTTATAGCTAGAGATAGTAAATGCTCGGACATATGTTGAGATATTTGCATTGTGGGTAATTATATTGTTAATTTTTATAAATGTATGTTTTCTGGAGATAATATATTCTCTAATTGTTGAATACAAAATTAGATATTTTGGATCTTAGAAGTCTGGCTGTTAAGTTTATTAGGCAAGATAATTTCTTTTTTTAAAATTTAAATTCTTTATTATCCTTCTAGATAATTTCTTAAAATTCAAGCCCTCTCCAACTCATTGGTTCACTTAGTCTTCATAAAGACCAACTTTCTCCTTTTATTTTAAAAATAAAAATTCATTTTATTTCACCAAGGAGGGAGGGATATTTACACAAAATATGGCCGCCTATGATAGCAGGTAATTCCCAGTTCTAAGCTGCAAAACTATCTTGGCAGGAAAACAAAAACTAGTTGAATGAAAATGAACATTTGGCCGCCATTGTTTCCTTGCCTGTGGCCTTTCTGTAGTGTCACAGCAGGGCAAGGATGTGGCAAAGGTTGTATCACCAGATGGCCATGAGATCTGGAATGCCTCGAAATGGGAGTTCTAATTGATTCTGTAAAAAGAACTTTTCAGATTGCTGTAGGGCTAATCCCAGCTTGATCCAGTACATAATTAAAGGACATCATAATATTAAATAAGCTGAACTCAGCAGGAGAAAGCAAGTAGTCAAGGCAGAATGTGCTCAGTGAGTGGAAGAATTTACCTGCTCTCATTTGAACTCTTCATGGAGTGGATAAACCTAAATCATCCCATTTAAGAATGATTGTACCCATTAAACTGTTTTTGGATTCAGGTAGTAGAATACTGGATATGCACTGGCTTAAAAAATAATAAATTTTGAATGGCCATTATTATTATATCTAATGGGAAGCCTGGAAGGAAGGTATTCTAGAATTGACTAGTTTTATGGTCCACTGATGCTAGGAACTTTATTTCTTCACTCTGTCACCCTCGATGGGCTGCCTCTGTAGACAGGTATTTCCTGACATAGTTGTCCTAACACAACTATACAGAAAGGCAAATAGGAGACTTTCATTCTGCACACAAAACCCACCACCTCTCCTTCCCAGACACACACGATTGAGAAATATGCTACCAGAATCCCCTAATAGTTTTTATTTCAGATCTTATTAGTCATAATTATGCCATATGCCCCATGGCCTAGCTACACAGGAGCCTGGATCAGTGCATATCTGGTATGTCCAGCCTTTATTCTGGAAAGCTGGCCAACTCTCCTTTTGGTTTTTAAAATATATTTTTATTGGTTTACCAAGAGGAAGAGAGAGGGAGAGAGAGATAGAAAAATCAATGATGAGAGGAAATCATCCATCGGCTCCTCCCATACAGTCCCCACTGGGGATCAAGCCTACAGCTCAGGCGCGAGCCCTGACCAGGAATCTAATGATGATCTGGTTGATAGGTCAATGCTCAACCACTAAGCCACACTGGCCAGGCAGACTGACTCTTTTGATGTGGGAGAAGACTGAGAACATTCGTTGAATAAACAAAAATCAGAAAGATATTTTGAGGAATGTCAAGTTTTGTTTTCTCTGTCTTAAATGCAAAAATATGGGAGCTTTGTATTAGCTCCTAAGTACATTTGTACCTATTTTGAATGTAGGAGGTCTAATATTTTGAGGCACTTCAGTAAGTGAAGCCACATGCTGCCGACTTCATGGGAGAGACCAGTCAGCACTTGCTCCTCTACCCTGCTGCCCAGTCAGAGCTGGAAAGAGCACCAGTGTGAAACCTGGAACAGCTCTAGTGAGCAATGAGCCTCAGGTAGACCACTTCACCTCTTTAGTACTGGGGTCTGCATACCATCAAAGCACGGGTGTGTCTACGGAAAGGTGTTCCTGAACGGAGTTTCTAACAATTGCTTTTTACAATCACATCTTTCTAAGGTCCCTTTCAGCTGTAGGAGTGTTAAGTTTTTTCTCATATTGCTGAAACACCCAACAGAAACAGAGTTAACATCTCTCATGTCATCTCTCAACACAAAGGATTTAATGAAAAATCATGACTAAACACCTACTATGTACAGGATGCCAAAAGGAATAGGTTACAGTTCATTCCCTCAGGGGGCTCACTGTAGAAATGCAGTTTTTGAAATGCAAATCAATATATGCATTAAAATACAAAACTCTCACAGAAGGAGTTGAAAGGAAGGAATGCAGTTGGGACCACTTGGGTGGGTTAAGAACCTCTGAATTATATATAAGAGAAAAATGCAGGAGATTTTTAATACTTTATAATTGTGTTTCTTAATTTGAAAAAAAAACCCACATTTGCTATGATTGATGTAGTGTAGTGTATTCCTTATCTCTCTTTTTTGTGATTCTCTTCCCAGCTACCAATTGGATATCTTCTAAACACCGCCTCCCCATCCCTTCAACCTGAGCAATCCAGACCCTGATTCATTATCCCTCACCCCCAAACTTCACACTTCTTACCTGTTACTAGTTGTTACTTCAATTAGGTCTCTACCTGGGCACATTGCTTAAGAAAGGTGGTTTATGATTTTTTTTTTGACCTTGTCTAGCCCAACATCAAAGAGAAGTGACAATAGTATATATGCTACAACTGATCCTTAATAAATAGGTAGTTACAATTATCCTATTTTAAATTTTAATATTGTGAACTCATAATCATAAAGGGGATTTGATTCCATCAAACACCTTCGTATTGTTTAAATGTGGGCATTCATATAAAGACTCATCTGAATTAAGATGTTAAGTAAATCAATGTGTTAAAATATGGAGGGGCCCTGGCTGATTTGGCTCAGTGGAAAGAGCGTCAGCCAGTGGTCGGAAGGGTCCCAGGTTGGATTCCAGTCAGGGGCACATGCTTGGGTTACTGGCTCAATCCCCAGTCAGGGGTGTTCAGGAAGCAGTATATATATATATATACACACTTTTGTATACCTCTGTTGTGGTGGAATTTAATAGCTGCAAATCTATGAGGATGATATTCTGAGTAGAGGTCCCATTTAATTTCCCAAGAAACCACAGCTCACCTTTCTAAGTTGCTTATTTATGTACTGCTGTTGACTTTTCTTCATTTTATAGATGATGCATAGCCTGGTGAATGATAAAAAAGTATTATTACATTTACTTTAGCTCTTTGCCTTTGCTTTGACTCTGCAGGAAGGGACCTTTAATTTTTATATGCTCTGAAATTCATGAAAATTGACATTTTTTACCCGATGACTTATTTTCCCAATTTCATATGCCTTTCCTCTTGACTAAATGTAGTCTTTTGTCATGTTGTGGAGGCTGCAGATTACAAAGTTCTCCTGTATTCACAGATCAATAACCATGGGTTTAAAGAATATGCTTGGGAAAATTAGAGACTGGTTTTATACTCACAGATATTTTTGTATGTAAATCTTAACAATCTTTTTGCAAGTCAATGTTACTACTACATACTACATTAACAGAACATTTTAGTGCAAAGTGTTTGATCACAGCGTGGTAAATTAATTATTTTCTCCACATTAATCACTTCTCTATTAAGCATGTGTTGCTCATTTGATATAAGAAATAGAGGAATAGTTCATTCTCTCTCTGGCAGCTTTGATCACTTGTGTGTGTACATTTGTGTGTGCATGAGAGTGTATGTATGTTGTTACATATTTACTCTAGTACTAGAGTCATATATTAGTACATGTCTATGTGTGCATTTAATAGATATGGGAGAAATGGATGATGATGTGCTGCACTGTTCAGAAATGAACAGGGGTCTGTAACCACTGTCTCTAAATCCCCATTTCCCTTCGGAGCTGTAGGATTTGCCAGAGCCTGTGACTGGCACCACAGCTTTGAGACAAGAATAAGCTCCATGAGGAGCATTTCCCACCAGACAGCCCATACACAATGGGCTGGGACACTTCATCTATCTGCCCTGACTACAGGGAGGAAGCTGCTTGGGCTGTCAGTCCCTGGTACAGTTGCAGGTCATATTTTCACACATTATTAAGCAAACATCCCTCTCAATTCAGCTGATGTGCTCTCACTTCTGAAAGATGAATCCAGATTGGGGTGCTGACAAAGCGAATGCCAGAGTGAAAATGGTTTACTGTGGTCTAAGGTAACTGTAACTGTAACACAATGAATGTTGCTTTGAGAAACCATTTAAGGACAGACCGTGGCTGCCCTGGACATATTTCAATGTCCCTTTGGGCATTTTTCATCTGGAAACAGTTTTTCTAACTTTTGTTTGGCTCCTATCAGAGTTTTCCTTAGTTTTAAGTGTTGTACCTGGCCAGTGTTCTCAGTGATTAGAGTAGCAGCCCACACCCCAGGGGGTCTCAGGTTTGATTCCAAGTCAAAGGCATGTTAACTGGGTTGTGGATTCCATCCAGGCCCTGGTTGGGGCACATGTTGGAGGCCACCAATCCATGTGTGTCTCACACGGATGTTTCTCTCTCCACTACCTTCCACTCTCGCTAAAAATAAATGAAAAAAATATCCTTGGGTGAGGATTAACAAACCAACCAACCGACAAACAAATAAATAAATAAAGTGTTGTACCAGTTGGTCTATCAAACCCAGGAACATTTTTTACCCACTATTATCAGAGGTCAAGAGAAATATAGGTCAGTCCTCTGTATTTTACTAAGTAATTCGGTAGTCCTCATTACTCAATCCTATCTTTTATAAATTATAACGTTTACTCTGCATCTCTAACTTGGTTTTGGGTGATACAAGGACAGATACTTTGTTCTCCTGAAAGTTAATGGGAAGGAATCTTTAGCTAGATGTATGAATTTTTAAATGGCATTGAGTTAGGGAGTTGGCTTCATGCATCTTCACAATGCCAATAGGATCAGAGCACTTGCGAGGACTGGCTAAGACTTTATTCTCTACATGGGTGATGGCCAAGCCAATGGGAACCCCCTACTCCAACCCTTTGGCAAAGCTCCCTCTCTACTGGCCCTGCTTGACTGAGCCATAGCCTCAGCCTCCTCTGTGGCTCTGTTTTCTTCTACACTTTGTTTACCAAATTGGTTCACAGTGTTCCTTATATGTGTTAATAGCTTCAATCACAATATTCCATTCTAACTGATGAGAGAGGCCTGACTGAGAAAAGATGAAGGCTGTCCTAATTGTTCTTAATCCATGATTGTGTTTTCAACCCAGGAAGCCAATTTTTTACAGCATTCGAAGTGGCCACTCTCAAAGTTGTTAATGTTTCATATGATTTGAATATTATCAAAATATATCTGTCTTACTAGATATTATTTTTTGCCAAGAAAAGTCATTGTATTACTAATTTTTAAAGCCTACCATTTTACCACAAATTTGAGTCAGGTGCTAAATAACTACAAACCTAAATATTTTAAAGTAATATTTTCATGTTTTTACTCCCAATGTAGAAGAAATTTATTTCACTGGTTTATTATTTTTCCAGGGTAAGCCCAAAGGAAAGTGGGTATGTCTTATTATTATAATATTTAACTATTAGAGCATTGAAATATTATTTGAGAATAATTATTACTTTATAAAGCAGACTTCTAGATTTGACAAATGTATCATTCTCTTGAGCTGTTTCTGGGCACAGGCAGTAAATAGGAAATAGTAAGTCCAGAAACTTTCCTGGAATTGATGAGACTTCATATTAAGTGTAGACCATGGTATTTAGTGGGATAGTGATGCTTATTGATCACTGAGATCCAAAGCAGGGAGCATTTTAGTTTATTTTACCCAAGCCCAGTTTTATTTTAATTTTTTTACTTGATAAATTATTATATATTCTTTGGCATATTTTATATACAGGGGAAGGTATACATTGGAGATATATAAACATTTTAGAAGATATAAATTGGCAATATTTTACTAATGATTCCAAAAAGACAACTTGGGACAGCTACACTCATCAGAAGAAAATTAACATACCCAGCAAATCTATTTGCTTTATGTGTCTTTCTAGCAGCTGGTAGGAGTTTAGCCTAAATAATGGAAAACTACACTGACAATAAAACTCATTTTACAGAGATGAATCTTAAATATTCAAATAGGCCTGCATTTAGCTTGGAAGCTGTAAACCTTCAGACTGTAATTCAAATTTTATCATCCCCCCACCCCCCCACTTACTCAAACAGGAGCAGGTTGTATTTTTATTTCACTCCAATATATATATATTTAGGGAGGTGAAAAACTGCTAATGTTATCGCCCTTTATGAGGGAATTTGGACCTTTAGGAGGTCAATTCATTGGCCAAATGTCTACTTTTCTATGCATAACATGGTTTTCCCACTGCTATGATTAAAATTAATTTATTTTACAGGTATTGATGAATACGTTCCTTGAATAACAATTTAATGTGCATCTTCAAATTTTGCTCACTAGTGCATTTATTTGAAATCAGTTTTTGTTTTGTTTGTTTGATAATTTGAAGCAAGACCTGTGAGTCATTTATCCATATGTGGTCCTGTAATCTACATTGCCAATGCCCATACACATTGGACAGCAGAGCGCCTTGAAGAGGAACTCGTCTCTAGGTGAAGTTGTTGGCTCTTACATTTCACCCCACCGTCCTTTTTTTTCTTTTTTTTGACTGTTTACTTCCTCTGGAAGAGCATCGGGTAGTCTCTAGTTTCCATGGGAACATGGAAAGGGAAGGGAACTGAGAATTCCACGTCTAATTTGAATATCACTAGAATCTCTCGTTTCACTCTTGCAATTTCACACACACCTTCCCGCTCAAATGACTGACTGTCACTCAGATTCACAGTTTCAGGGGCTCGGAGTATGACTCTTGCAGCCTTTCAGGGAGTAGGAGGGATGTCGTCTGCTCTTGCTCTCTTTAAAGACACATTATAAACCTCCGAATTTTAAATCTTTCTGGAGTTGAGCCATGCTCTCTGTCTGTATCACTTCTCATAGGCATGTCTCTCCAGGGGTCTTTAAGTACCTTTTCTTTTGCACCATCTCTGTTTTCATTGCTCATCTAGTTCATTATCTTTTAAAACTTTGTTGAAATAGTTCACCCATCATCGTACTTCTATTTTTGCAACATTACAGAGCGTATACTTATTTACAGACCTTGATATTTGGGTAAGTTTCAGAAACAGAGGAAGTAGAACCATGGTCAATCTATCAATTTCCCCTGAGCCAGTTCTTACATGTCTTTGATCATAGATATTTAGTGGAAATTGATGAATGCTTTTACCATCTTCCACAGAAATATATAGACAAAGTACAATCTGCATAACACTGGGGATCAGGATAGTACGTGTGGGTGAGAAAAAATGTGATAACATGTGGAGTTTTCCTGCATAGGTTGAGGAAGGTTAGTCTTTAAAAAAAAAAAAAGGAATTAAAAAAAAGAATTAAAATTTGTGTCTGTTAAATTTCCTCTTGCATACATTTATTTACACTTAGTTCTAAATAAATAAAATTTTCAAAGACATTTATTTACATTTATTTGTAAACTAGAGGCCTGGTGCATGAATTCATGCACAGGTGGGGTCCCTCTGGGTGGCCTGCAGGGATCAGGCCGAAACCTGCAGTCCAGTGCTGCCTGCAGCTCCTACCTGCCACTGTCTCTCATCCCAGCCCCACTGTGCCTGCCGCAGACTTGCGCCCAATCAGTCCCAATAGGGAGAGGCACTCACTGCCACAGCAGCGCTCACCAGCCATGAGCCCTGCATCTGGCACCCTCCCAGGGGGAGTGGCCTGTGAGATCAAGCTGAAATCAACTCTCTGACATCCCCCGAAGGGTCCTGGATGGGGAGAGAGTGCAGGCGAGGCTGAGGGACCCCACCAGTGCACGGTCAGGCCAGGGAGGGACCACAGGAGGGCTCCAGGGTGTGTCTGGCCCATCTCGCTCAGTCCCAATCACCCGGACCCCAACAGCAAGCTAACCTACTGGTTGAAGCATCTGCCCCCTGATAGTGCATGTCATAGTTAGCAAGTGGTTGAGCACCTTTCCCGCAGCCCAACGCTGCCTGCAGATCCTACCTGCCGTTTGCTCTCATCCCGGCCCCCCTGTGCCTGCCACAGACTCACGCCCAATCAGTCCCAATAGGGAGAGGCACTCACTGCCACAGCAGTGCTCACCATCCATGAGCCCTGCATCTGGCACCCTCCCAGGGGGAGGCCTGTGAGATCAAGCTGAAATCGACTCTCTGACATCCCCCGAGGGGTCCTGGATTGGGAGAGAGTGCAGGCCAGACTGAGGAACCCCACCAGTGCACGGTCAGGCCAGGGAGGGATTTCAGGAGGACTCCAGGGTGTGTCTGGCCCATCTCGCTCAGTCCCAATCACCCGGACCCCAGCAGCAAGCTAACCTACTGGTTGAAGCATCTGCCCCCTGATGGTCAGTGCATGTCATAGTTACTGGTCAACCAGTTGACTGTCTGCCCCCTGGTGGTCAGTGTACATCATAGCAAGTGGTTGAGCAGCCTTAGCATATAATTAGCATATTTCACTCTGATTGGTTATTTGGTTGTTCTGCTATTGGTCTATTTGCATATTACCTTTTTATTAGATAGGATAAATAAAATTTTCAAAGGAGGGGTCCTGGATTGGGAGAGAGTGCAGGCCAGACTGAGGAACCCCACCAGTGCACGGTCAGGCCAGGGAGGGATTTCAGGAGGACTCCAGGGTGTGTCTGGCCCATCTCGCTCAGTCCCAATCACCCGGACCCCAGCAGCAAGCTAACCTACTGGTTGAAGCATCTGCCCCCTGATGGTCAGTGCATGTCATAGTTACTGGTCAACCAGTTGACTGTCTGCCCCCTGGTGGTCAGTGTACATCATAGCACGTGGTTGAGCAGCCTTAGCATATAATTAGCATATTTCACTCTGATTGGTTATTTGGTTGGTCTGCTATTGGTCTATTTGCATATTACCTTTTTATTAGATAGGATAAATAAAATTTTCAAAGACATTTATTTCTCAAACATACATGTTTCGGATACTTACTCTGTATCATGTTTGTAACTTGGCACTGAGAATACAGAAGGTGGTTCCAGTTCTAAGAGAGCAAGGGCATTTGGTAGGAGAGAAGTGAAAAAGAATTATAGCTTCCTGTGAGAGCAGGCACTGGGAAGGAGCCTAGAATTTGGGGAAGGAAGCTATCATTGGGAAGGTTTTCTTGAGGAAGTGATGCTTGCAGTGTTTGAAAATGCATTTTACATATTTGAATACTATGTCACAAGGCACCAGCATATTTAGACTATATATAACTTCCTGGTGAATTTCACCTTTGTCATTAATATACTAACCGACCTTATTCCTGCAGTGCCTTTTCTGCATTTGTTTTTGGTTTTATCTTAAAATATATTTTTTCACTCCATCCTCCTTGGTTACAGTGTTACTGACTGTTAGACTGTATGCTTAATAATTTACATGTATTCAGTTCATCACTCAAATGATACTATGAAATAGATACTATTTTCTCTATTTTAGAGATGAGGAAAAACTATTCATCACAATTTTTAAGTAATTTATTGAAAAATATGATTGGTAAACTAGATAGAATAGCAGCATCAGATTCAGACATGCTTGCTTTGTAGCTAATTCCTCTGCACCTATGATACTAATGTTGCTATGATACTAATATTGATAAATTATATCAATATTTCTGGACCATATCACCAGGTGGGTATATTAATCTCATCATAGCCACCCAGGTTTTTAGATGTGCTTCATAAATATAGTCTATTGCTAGATTTTAAAAACAAACCCCATGGCATGATCTGTATTTTCAATATGGTTAAAATTGATTTTAACTATTGCTTCATTTGGAAATATTTTTACCATATTATTTTGCTTTTGTCTTTCTTTTACTATGTTCCTTTTACTCCCCCTTTACTTCTTCCTTCTGCTTTGATCAAATATTTTTAAAGTATATATATATATATGTATATATATATATATGTGTGTATATATATATATATATATTATCTGCCATTAAATGTAAAAATATACGGACTCCATATTTTTTATTTTAAGGTTTATCCTTATACTTCTTCATGAGTATTTATAAAAGTCAAAAATAACTTAACATTTTCATCTTTCTCCTAAACTATGAAAGAAAAGTGGTGTATTATTCTGCCAGGCAGCTCTAGCATCATTTAGTAAGTACCTTATCAAAGCATTATTCTCACCATCTGAAGGCTGGAAGTCCAAGGTCAAGGTGCCAGGGTTGCTTTCTGGTAAGCCTGTACATGCCTGGAAGACATCTTATGGCTACATCCTCACATGGTCTTTCTCTGGGTATAAGGGGAGAGATATCTGTGTCTCTTCCTTTTTTTATAACGACACTATCCCTATTGGATCGGGGCCCACACTTATCACCTCATTTAACCCTAATTACCTCTCTGGAGGTTGACTCTTTAATATATGTATTTTGGGGAGACACAATTCAGTCCATAACATTGGTATAACGTGACTCCTCTTATCCCCTACCATTCTATATGTTACTTTTTCCTGCATTTTAGCTCTACCTCTTTTTTAACTACAGTATAATTATCATTTTATAATTTCATTTTTTGTGTAGTCAATGTATTTTGAATTTTTTCCATATTTGCCTTTTTCCCTCCTTGCTAGAGTCTGTTTTTCTTTTACACATATCCTTTAATTTTGATAGTTTTTAAATGCATTTTGTTGGTGGTAACTTGGTTCAATTTTTGTCTGAAAATTTCTTAATTTCACTTTCTTTTTGATATTTTAGCTTGCTTTACAATTCTACATTGGAATTTTATTTTCTTTCAGAATGTGTTATTCTTCTGCATTCTACCTTTCCTCCCCCCCACCCCCCTTGTTAACAGCTTTCCTATCAACTTTATTATTGTTTCTTAGGAGTCCTCTAGCTTCTTTCTTGCTACTGTTATTGGGGATTCTGCTCTTAAACTATTCTGTGTCTATTAACAGGTTGATTTTTTAAAATTTTAAGGGGGAATTATTTTCCTTCCTGCATCTAAATTTTAATCAGTTCTTTAATTCTCGGACATTGTATCTTTGAATTTATTCTCTATGATTCTCTCTTTTTTTTTTCTTTCTGAAATTTTTGTCCTCCACATTTAACATTTTATATTTAATTTTGTAAACCACTTTTTATTTCTGGACTACATTCTGGGTATCCAATCTGTCTTTCAGTTCACAAATACATTCTATAGCTTTGTCTCATGAGCTTAATGCAACTAATAAGTTAAAAAAATATTGATTTTTAGAGAGAGAGAAAGAGACAGAAAGAGAGAGAGGAACATCATTTTGTTGTTCTACTTACTCATGCATTCATTGTTGATTCTTGGATGTGCCCTGACCAGGGATCAAACCGCTACCTTGGTTTATAAGAAAGATGCTCTAATTTACTGAGCAACCCACCAGGCCTGCGACTAATGAGTTTTCAACTTTAATACTAGGTTTTCATTCTTGGAGAACTGACTTAGTTATTTATCAAACCTGACTGATTCTTTTTAATACTATCTTGTTTCTTTTTTTTTTTAAATCCTCACATGAGGATATTTTTTTTATTGATCTTTAGATAGGAGGAAGGGCAAGAGAGACAGAGACAGAAACATCAAAGAGAGAGGGAAAAATATTGACTGGCTGATTCCCACTAGATATGTGTCCTAACCTGGAATCAAACTAGCCACCTTTTAGTGCACAGGACAATACTTTGTCCAACTGAGCTACCTGGCCAGAGCTCATTCCTTTCTTATATGTTTGATTTCACTTTTTATTTCTTTAAATAATTTTTATTCATTTGACAATGTTCACAATAGTAAAATTTACTTTAAATTCATGGGACAAATTTTTTTGTGTGTGATGGTTCTGCTGAGTCTTATTTATTATGCTTATTTTCTTAGGTTTTGCGTTTTTGGATTGTGAGTTTAAATTTCTCAGGTTTTTATCTTCATGAATCCTGTAATTCCAGAGTGAATCCAGAGAGGATTTATACTTCCTTCGAAAGAGCAGTTTAGAACCCCTTTTTCTATTTTAATTTCTTGGCTTAGGGGTTACATCTTATTATCAATATAAATTTGAAACCCATAATTTTGTTGAGCAAGACTGTTGCTTCTGAACTCTTAGGAAGTAATTTCTGTTTTTCTTTCTATAGGCCAGGAAAAGTGAGACAAATTCCCCTGTTATCTCTTTGTCGACTAGTGAATTTTTCTCCAGTATCTGCTTTACCTGCGATTTTAGCAGTTTAGTCTTTATGTGATGGTGTGTCGGTATGGGTGTGGGTGGGGGCAGTTGGGATTGGTCCTATTCCTTGCAAAAGTCCAATGGTTGATTTCAAATTCCACATGACTTTTAAATATGTTTTTATTGATTATAGGGAGAGAGGAAGGGAGAAGGATAGAGAGATAGAAACTTCAATGAGGCAGAAACATTCATAGGCTGCCTGATGCATGGCCCCAATTGGGGATTGCAGGCCTCTCAAATAAGGCAACTGAATCAAAGACCTGTAGGAAGTAAAGACCCAAACCCTTCTTTCGAGGGCAAAAACCCAAACATATTAATTCAGCTGCTCATTTGCCTAAAAATATAGACGGGTCCATAAAGTCTGGAAACTGATATATCTATTATGTATTATCTTATAAAGGATAGCTTTAATCTGTTAAAAATAATTTTGTTTCCAAACTTTTAATAGACACCTTATATCTTGAACATATCCCATTTATATTGTATTGGTTATCCTATATAATAAAAGCCTAATATGCAAATTGACTGAACAGTGGAAAGACCAGTGGAATGACCAGTTGCTATGTTGCGCACTGGCCACCAGGGGCAAACGCTCAATGCAAAAGCTGACCCTAGCCCACAGGTCCCAGGCCAGCCAAGGCAGGTACCAGCAGGGGCTCCCCAATTGTCCCACTGGTTGCCCCGCAGAGGAAGGCAGTGGTGGCGGGGGATGGGGCTGGTGAGCAGGTAGTGCCAGGCCCCCCAAGGTGGATTTCTGAGAGGGGCTCCAGTTTCCCCGCTGGTTGCCCCACAGATCGGCCCTGATCACCAGGGACCTTACCCATGCATGAATTTTGTGCACTGGGCCTCTAGTTTTAAGATAATTAGGGTGGTGAATTTTTATAATATGCAAATTTTTCTAAATAGATATATATTTTAAAAATTCATAGAGACAATAAGACTAATGCCATGAAACTGATAGGAAAAGAGGAGAAAAACACACTCAGAAACATACACAGACACACACACACACACACACATACACACGTAAATAAATAAACCAATACAGATAAGTGTGAATTATGACAAATTCTGTAACAACAATGAGTAGCTGAAGAACTAGGAAGAGAAAATTGATAGAATACTTTTTAATAGAGTGGGTTTGTAAGGCCCATTTCAGGAGGTGACATTTGAGCTGACCTAAGTCATAAGAAGAAATCAACCATGAAAAATGAAAGGGAGAAGAAAAGTCCAGGTAGAAAGGGCATGGTTTTCCTGAGGCACAGACAAGAGAACAAGGTGGCCAAAACATAATTTGTAAGAACAGACACCTTAAGCATTTAATTGGGGAACTAGCAAAGTAGGCACACAAAAATATGACAGAACCATTTCTAATTGTAAGAAATGCACTTGAAGCATGAGGTATATATTGAAGAAAATTATTAAATTTTTGTAGAATGTTATTACACCTATTAAATGGTTGAATTAGCATTGCTTTACTTTTTAAATCTCAGAAGGAGTTCTGAGTGGTTGTATGTATTCTAATATTTTTAGAGTTTAGAAATGCAGTAGGTCTAAATCTGACTAAGGGAGAAATGAATGGAATTTGGAATGGGATGTAGGAGTCAGAATATTCAGTCTAGTCAGGGAATGAAAGTCATCTTGGTTTGATAACAGAATATACTAGTATATGAGGATCAAGTCTCAAATGCCACTGAGAAATCTAATTAAAGGGTAAAGGTGTCCTTTGGTGACTGAAAATCATCAATGAAATTAGGAAGCCCAATTTCATTGAGAATCCATGGGCTTTGAATGCACATTAAAGTAGAATAAAGAAAAGGGGGCATTGAGAACATCCGGACAAGACAATTTCATTTTATTGGAAAACTAGAGGCCCGGTACATGACATTCGTGCCTGGGATGCGGGGGGTAGGGTGATCCCTCAGCCTGGCCTGCACCCTCTCGCAGTCTGGGACCCCTCGGGGGATGTCCACCTGCTAGCTTAGGCAAGGAGCGGGCCTAAGCCAGCAGGTGGAAATTCCCTGAGGAGTCCTTAGCACTGCTGCGGAAGTGGGGGAGGCTCCCACCACCGCCACTGCACTCACCAGCCTTGAGCTCGGCTTCTGGCTGAGCAGTGCTCCCCCTGTGGGAGTGCACTGTTCACCAGGGAGCAGCTACTGCATTGAACATCTTTCCCCTAGTGGTCAGTGTGTGTCATAGCGACCGGTTGTTCTGCCATTTGGTCAATTTGCATATTAGGGTTTTATTATATAGAATAAGGCAATGCCAAGTGGCAGAGTTTTTAGCATAAAGCACTACTTCATATCAGGTGGAAAAGAAAATTTTAAATTGTTTTTATTTTCAAACAATTAAAATTTTGGGGGGAAAAATGCAAGAAAAGTACAAAAGCCACTAGTATAACTTTCACCCAAAGACCTTATTCAAGTTTTGTCAATTGTCCTATATTGTGCTTTAGAGAAAAAAAGACCCACTGTGGGATCACATGTCACACCCTATTTTCCTACCTCTCTAGTCTCTAAAAGTTGGAAACAGATCCTCAGCTGATTCTTGACTTTTTAAATTTATTATCATAATTTTATTTTAATCTCTAAAATAGAAGCAATACCTTCCTTCCTTTGAGGAATTCTGGGGGAAATGACCCACAGAAATAAGTGCAAAACAGGATGTAACATATGCAAAAAACTCTCAAGAGATAATCTCTACTGTACACTGAATCTATGCTGCAGATCACTGCTCTAGGAGTGGGCACTACAAGTGCCCAGTACAAGGACAAAAATTGCATTAATATCCCAGAGCTTCAAACAAAGGAAAACCACCTCAGGACCTTACAATATGCTCACTCTCTATCCCATCTCTATATGAGAAATTTCCTAATTCAGCCATTAGGGGTAGGGAGGAAGTACAGGTATTTATGGCAGGCTTCCCAAGGAATATGATTGTGATTTCAATTTGGAAAATATAATGCATATTAGGTTGTGCAAATATTTCAGAAAACATTGTTATGATATCAAACTGCTGGATTTCTATGCCTGGGTCTTCCACACTGAGCAGCACCCAAGCTTAGCCCGGACTGACTTCCTCAGTGTATAAGGAAAAACAACACTGTGTTGTTGACTTCAGGATAAGCTCACACCAATAGGATTTCTCTATCTAATCATGACCCATGATTTACAACAGTAGAAATGAGTTATCTATGTAAAATCTGTTATTTTTATAAAAAAAATAAAATACAAGTGATAATCTCTACATTAAGCTACTGAGAACTGTGCAGTATATGGCACTATAATTGTTTGTATTAATAATTACTTCTTCCTCAGTCTCCCACACATTCCCAATTGTCATATTTTATGTGGGTTCATTTGTGTTTTTGATGGATTTAAGAATTGATTGTGTCTGGTTTTATTGGGTGGAAGAGCAGTTTTGTATTTAGCTCTTCACATTTGTTCAACTACTGGTAAACCTTGAATCCCAGTGAAAATGTCCTGATCAGATGTTTGTACATTCTTTCCATGTTCTTAGATGACCAAAGGGAAGTGTCTTGCCCTTTTGCAAGGCCTGCACCTGTTGCCACTTGGTCATAGTGCACCCAACCTGCTGACTCCCTTATCTTCAAAACAAAACAACTCAGTGGGGAGGAAGCAAGGCCTCAAAAGTGCTATGGGGTTTGGAATATTATGACTTTCTGATTTTGGCAATTATACTTGGAGAAGCTTTAACCATTAACTGTCTGTTCCTCTCTCTCTTTCAAAACACCCCAAAGGTCTTTCATCGACATAAAAATTGCTTCTTATTTATATTGTTGTAAATCATGGGTCATGATTCTTTACTTTCACAACCTTATCATTCCTGAAGATCATTTTAGTTTGGGTCTGTCTGATGTTTCCTCCTTCCTGGACTTAGGACATGTATTTTGGGGCAGGAGTACCACCAGGCGATGTTGTATTCTTCTCATTGCATCCTATCAGGTGGCCCACAATGTTATCCAGTCCCTTGACTGATGGTGATAACTTTTATTACTTGATTACAAAGATGTCTTCCAGGGTTCTTTGCTATAAAATAACTAGTTTCCTTCTTGAAATTGATAAATATGTTTTAGACACTTGGAGACTCTTCCTCATCCAACTTTTACCCATACATTTGAGCATCAATTGATATTTCTTCCCTGAATGAATTATTATGACAGTGGCCAAATGGCAACTTGCTAATTCCAATATACCTTTTATATTTATTAGTTAGCATAGAACTATAGGAAGAGATTTCTATTCTCCCCATTTAGTTATTCATTTTCATGTAGGTTACTCATGGATTCCTATTCTAGTCAATGAAGTTTGATCTATAAATTAATTTCCTTCTTTATTTTTCTATCTTCTCTCTTCTCTCTCTTTCTTCCATCTTTCCTTTATTTTCTTTTCCTCCTTCCCTTCCTTCCTTCCTTCCTTCCTTCCTTCCTTCCTCTTTCCTCCTTCCCTTCCTTCCTTCCTTCCTTCCTTCCTTCCTTCCTTCCTTCCTTCCTTCCTTCCTTCCTTCTCCCTCTTTTCCTCCCTCTAACCCAACCTCTCTCTTTCCTCTTGCCTTCCTTCCTTCCTTCCTTTCTTCCTTCCTTTATAATATCCTTTCTTTTGATACTCAAAATATATTTTGATGGTCCAGTTATTTATGTTGCACTCACATTATCCAGCTTTGATCAGTAGAAGCCTTCTTCAGGCGGGCTCCTATGTCATTCTGATATGGCATCATTATTTTTTAGCACTTTTTTACTTTCTTATTCAGCAAAACATCTCAGACTCATATTATGTTTTTGTGCTTTTCCTGACCCAGCTCTGGAGTCAACCATTTCTCCAATGAGCTGGTTTTATTCAGTAGAGAAACTGAGGTCTGAACTATAGGGATAACCCTGCTCCTGGATTGTCTTCAGGGCATGGTAGAAATGATCTCTATATTGAGCACACACACGATTCCAGCTAGATTTATTTCTACATCTATCTAAATTCACTGAAATGTGTAAGTGCACAATGATTGA
The DNA here is from genome assembly GCF_000327345.1 of Myotis davidii. Taxonomy (NCBI): domain Eukaryota; kingdom Metazoa; phylum Chordata; class Mammalia; order Chiroptera; family Vespertilionidae; genus Myotis; species Myotis davidii. Next base: position 6,119,722 of record NW_006300375.1, on the reverse strand, counting down.
TTAAATTCTAAACCAAACCCATAGTATCCATTCAAGATTCCCCACTTTACATTTGTACCCACCTTTCCTAACAATGAGGATCTGGTTTTCACAGTAGATTTATTTATTTTTCAATCAACCTGTATTGTAGTTAGGTTCACAGTCACACCAGATGGGTCCGCTGCATGGCTATTCTCATTGTGGAGGTGCCAGCCACCACTGGGCTCATGTCTAACACTCTATTTGCTTGGACCCACATTCCCAACAAGGTGAATTAATCAGGAATCTTGGGAAACAATAGAGAATGGTGGTAGACATTTTTCAGAATCACCTAAGATTATATTAAAAGGATGACATTGCATTTTTTTAGCATCCTGACAGCATTCCACCAGCCTCTCTCTCACCTCCCAAACTTTCCAACTTTAAAATAACTGTAAATAAAGATAAATTTGGCATGTACGTCATTTTAGACATGTGGAAATTTCAACCCTGTTGCCTCTTGTTTGCTCTTTATGTCCCATCAGGTTAACGTTATAATTTACAGCACTTTAGATTGGCATTTTACTGTCAAAAGATATATCAGCATGCTTTTCACTGATGTATCTCTGAATTAAAATTTTAAAATCTTGAAATTGCATGTATTTCTTTTGTCAGTAAGAATAATAAATACTGAGTGGACTTCAAATCAGGTATGAAGTTTTTATATCCTAAGTCTTGAAATGGAAATCTCAAACAGGGCAGTGAGGCAACATAATTATAATGACCCTATAAGGCGAGGAGGTGCCCCTGTTTACTGAGAGTGAAATGAAATTGAGGCAGGCAGGATCACAATTCACTGTGGGTGTTAGAACACATTGTCAGATCGTAGAGCCCAGGAACAATGACCAGTGCATGAATAGTGCATGTTTTATTCCAAATTCATAGATATAATAAATTTAAAATCTAAGCCAAAACAAACAAAAGTTTACCTCTTTATTCTATATACTCTTTCTACTAAATTGGCACATTTTTTAAGGTTAACTTGCTATCCATTTTGTATCTATTCATTTCTGACCCTCATATTCTCAGTTGCAAATTTATATCTCCAAACACTCCTGCTATTAATCTATTAAATAGGTCAATTCCTAAGCTTTAGAGTCATCACTGAAAATATCACAGACACTAATACACTGGTATTTTTAGTGACCTTATATTTGTACATACAGGGAACAAACACAGGAAGTAAATAACATTTTCTCCTCCATTTCAAAGGGAGTTAGGGCACTAGGAATTTCAGTCTCAGAGACACAATATCTTTAACCCATTGCTAACTATAAGGGAATGGTTAGCAATCCACCAGTCACTGTTTTGCCAACTAAGGTTTTGTTATTCAACTTCTAATTTTTAAAAACTATTTGAGAAAGTGATGGCAGAAGTTATTAGTTATAATCTGAATTAGTTTTCTATAGCTGCATAGAACAACCCAAAAACTCAGTAGCTCAGCATGGTAATAATTTACTCTCCTTTTTCTGCGGGAGCAACTTCTAATTCAGGAGCAACTTGACTAGGAAGTTCTGGCTTGAAGTGTTTTTATGAGGTTGAAGTTATGTTTCCCAGGGCCTCAGTCATCTGAGGGCTTGACTAGGATTGGAGGTAACCACTTCAAGATGGCTTTGCTCACAAAGCTAGCTATTTGCTGCTAACTGTTAGGAGTAGTTCTCATTTTCTCCCCCTCCTCCCCCCAGGTGCCTCCCCACCAGACTACTTGAGGTTCCTAAGGCACCTGGTCTGACTTTCCCACAACAAGTGGTCCAAGAGACCAAGGTGAAGCTTCTAATGCCATTTATTAGTAAGATCTGGGAGTCACAGTAACTGCACCTAAACAGCTTTCTCTTGGACATTCCAGGAGCTTCATTTAGATATGAACTTCACTTAGATATTGAGTTACAGAATTTTGAGCAGATGCTCTAATGCAAGCATGTCTAACTCGCCCACAGGTGGCATGTGGCCCACAACGAATATGTTTATCGCCCAGCCAATATAATGGTATGTAAGACAAGTTTTAATAAAAATTTCATAACTTAATTTTTATAATATCCTGTTATACATAATCCTGTATAATACAGAGGTGATATGCAAATTGACCATCACACCCTCACACAAGATGGCCACCCCCAAGTGGTCACAAGATGGCCAGTGCAAGATGGACAGTAGGGGAGGGCAGTTGTGGAAGACCAGGCCAGCATGGGAGGGCAGTTGGGAGTGATCGGCCTGGCAGGGGAGGGCAGTAGGGGTGATTGGGCCAGCAAGGGAGGGCATTTGGGGGAAATCGGGCTGGCAGGGGAGCAGTTAGGCGTCAATCAGGCTGGAAGGGGAGTGGTTATGAGGTGATCAGGTTGGCAGGCAGAAGTGGTTAGGGGCAATCAGGCAGGCAGGCAGGTGAGCGGTTGGGAGCCAGCAGTCCTGGATTGTGAGAGGTATGTCCGACATCCCCCGAGGGGCCCCAGATTGGAGAGGGTGCAGGCTGGGCTGAAGGACACCTTCCCTGACCCAGTGCATGATTTTTGTGCACAGGGCCTCTAGTTATTAATAATGAACTACAACATTCGCTAATGAATGATTGCTATAATCGTATTGCATTCATTTCCCTTACATGCAGGCCCACCATTTCTCTCCACTAATACTAGCAGCAAATATTTTAGCAGTAATTGCCACATCATTAGTCTTGGACTGACTTGTTTGGTGTGCACAACAGGAAATATTTAGCTTTTGGAGAACAAGAAAAATAGGTTTATTTGCATTATGATTATTAATTTGTGCAGTTATTCAGTGTCTGGTAAGTTAATGTTCAAGAAAAAATATTAACTTTTATTAAAACACTAGAGGCCCGGTGCCTGAAATTTGTGCAGGGGGGGTTGTCTCTGT
>NW_006300375.1:6106691-6116156 GCF_000327345.1 Myotis davidii | reverse complement strand
AAGACATTTTCTCATTTTGTACCATCTCTAGTTCTTTCAGTCCAAGCTTATGGTGTTTTCACCAATACAGTAGCCTTTCTGTAAAGGCTATTAAGGTTTACCCTATTAAACAGTTTTTGTTTCATTTTTACATTGGGTTTCTGCTGACATGCTAAGGGCAAGATGCCTTTAAGATTATTAGAATCCCTATATCTAAAGACATTTTCTCATTTTGTACCATCTCTAGTTCTTTCAGTCCAAGCTTATGGTGTTTTCATCAGTACAGTTCTCTTAAAAAATCAGTAGCCTTTCTATAAAGGCTATTAAGGTTTACCACTTTAGATTATGTTTTAGTGGTAGTTGACCTTTGCCTGAATGTGGTTTATTCATTTTTGCATTGTTGCCAACTGAAGTGACTGCTGTTGAGAAAGCACTATCTTCAACCCTATCAAGTCCTGCTTCTTTGTATTTAACAGTTTTTCTTTAGCTTTTCTCACTTCTTTTTTCCCTTTTACTATAAATTGAAAGATGTCAGAATTCGCTGTCTGAAAATGCCATTAGCTCAATTACAAATATCTCAAGTATACCTTCTTTCTTTCCATATTAACATAGTGTTGCTAAACTTCCCATTGGAGCAACACAAGATCTGGTTTTCTCTCATTTCCAATAACATCTTTTCTCACCTTCTTTCAAGCCATTTCCAACAAACTCTAAAGCCTTTAGGCTTCAAGTAACAGTACTTTCCAGGCCCATCCCACTTATTTGGACATCCCAGCCCCTAAGTCACTGCCACATTTTTAGATTTATGTTACAATTCTCTCTCAGTACCAAATTCATTATTGGTTATTATTACATGACAAATCACTCCAAATGTAGTGGCTTAAACTCATGATTTTTTACCTCTTATGGGCCTCTCATAAGATTGCTCAAGTATGATGGCTGGTTTTTCAGGGTTAGCAGTCTTAAGAGATCAAGTTGAAAACTAACCTTGGAAGTCTAGTTTTCCAAAGCCACCACTTCCACAGTTTTCTACTGATTACAGAGGTCAGCCCTAATTTAATGTTGAAGGGATCTATAAGATGGTGTGAATTAATGGAGTCCCTCTTGGAAATGTTAAAGATAATACAAGGAGAGGGGGGAAAACTTAAATGTTTAATAGCAATTTAGTAGTATGCCCTATAATTGTCTTCTAATAGAATGTATCCCATGTAGAAAAATGAAAGGACTTGACACTTTCAAATTCAAAAATCCCTTAGGACCAAACAGAACATTGTTATGGGTTACTGATGAAGTCTTGTTTGATGAACTTAATTATACCCAATTCAATTCACAGCAATCTGTGTTATGTAGCTGCTTTGCATCAGAAAAGGTCATGTTCTCCCAAATAGATCTACTCATTTTGGAATATTTCTAAGCCACTATGGATATTTAGAGACTTCCTAGTATTCAACAACAGAACCAAATGATCGTCTTGTCAAGAATAGTCATTAACATTACAGCTGGATGTTTACTTTCTGCTAAGTGTAGACATTAACTTCTTTCAATATTATTTTGATTGAACAGATTTAAAAGCATGTGTATGCATACAGCTCATCTAAATAGATGACTTATCTAAGATCAGCAATGTCAGTGGGGACTAAGTAAATGCAAATAAAAAAATGTGACTTAGAAAAAAATATATAGATGAGCTATATGCTTGACATTGAAATAGAGTCTTACATTAATTTTTAAGTCAATGAATTCATTTAAGTTAAATCCTATTTTTACATAGAATTCTGTTGATGGAAAAGGATATACTCCACCTCTGTGATTAACCCTTAAAGAGGTTCAAATGATAATTATTAAACTTTAAATATTATAAACCATTAATAAAGTGAGAAGGAGTTTTCTATTGTTCTTGACTACTATTAGCAGTCAAACAAAATAGGACACTTTAAAAAATAATTTAATGGTCAATTTTTTAAGAGTTTTTATTGAAAATTTATGTTTAATAAATTAATGGCGGGTATTGGTCTTAATCCATTATGTAGAAATTATTTTTTGCTGTACATATATTATTTGATTGAAATAAATGTGTGAATAACCAGATTTTTAAGCAAATTAGCACAATTTAAATTTGCTCTGGTAGGTCAATTTGATGTGGGGAGCTATATGAAAAGGAAATGCTTTTGGGGACTTTCTGAGATATATTATTTTCTGTGGCCTACTAATTTTCTATGCATCCTAACTCCCTATGCATGTCTCTACTGAAAAGTCATAATAGTAATTGTTTGATGATGCTATTTTAAAGTTATCTGTAATAATAAAACGGTAATATGCTAATTAGACCGGATGTCCTTCAGGACAAAGCCAGGGCTGAGGGAATCCAGCCTGAGGTTCTGGGTGCCTGTGGGTGGCCCAAGGAAAGCCAGCCCAGGTCCCCAGTGCCAGAGGGAAGCTGGTGCCTGCAGCTGGCGGGGAAAGGAGGGAAGGCCTACTCTTGAATGAATTTCATGCAGCAGGCCTCTAGTTTCATAATAAAAATTTTAATCTTATTTCAAACTTGGCACGTGTGTGTGTGTGTGTGTGTGTGTGTAGACATTCAGAGCAGGGTGGCTAATCCTTAAGTCTAAATATATTCTTTGTAATGTTTCTTAGGATTTTATAAAATGAGAAATCATTTATAATGCAAATATACCTTTGGATTGAATTAGACATCCTATATAATAAAAGAGTAATATGAAAATTGACCAAATGGCTGAATGATTGGTCACCATGATGTTCACTGACCACAAGGGGACAGACGTTCAGTGCAGGAGCTGCCCCCTGGAGGTCAGTGCACTCCCATGGGGGAGCACTGCTTAGCCAGAAGCCAGGCTCACAGCAAGCACAGTGGTAGTGGTGGGAGCCTCTCCCACCTCCGCAGGAGGCGGACATCTCCGGAGGGGTGCTGGACTGTAAGAGGGCGCAGGCCAGGCTGAGGGACCATTCACTCCCCTCACACCAGCAGGGTGGCTAATCCTTAAGTCTAAATATATTCTTTGTAATGTTTCTTAGGATTTTATAAAATGAGAAATCATTTATAATGCAAATATACCTTTGGATTGAATTAGACATCCTATATAATAAAAGAGTAATATGAAAATTGACCAAATGGCTGAATGATTGGTCACTATGATGTGCACTGACCACAAAGGGTCGTTCAGTGCAAGAGCTGCCCCCTAGTGGTCAGTGCACTACCATGGGGGGGCACTGCTCAGCCAGAAGCCAGGCTCACAGCAAGCACAGTGGCAGTGGTGGGAGCCTCTCCCACCTCCGCAGGAGGCGGACATCTCCTGAGGGGTGCTGGACTGTAAGAGGGCGCAGGCCAGGCTGAGGGACCATTCACTCCCCTCACACCACCCCCTCAGTGCATGAATGTCATGCACCAGGCCTCCAGTTAATCCATAAAATAGATTCATCTTAATTGATAATATAAGTTTAGCTTCTTAACATCTGAATAACAGGCCTCTAGAGAATTAAGGAAATGAATGTAATATTGAAATTTTAAGAGGAAGGCACTTGGATAGTTAAGAAAGGTCTAAATTTTATGTTCTAATCTCTGTAGATAGGGTCAAGGGCGGAAGTACAGCAGTGAGCTATTAACAGCAGAGGGACATAGAACGAACTGTGACAGAGTGAGAAAGAAGAAGTCAAGGAGAAAATAATAAGGAATGCTAGACTCCAGAGACAAAGATTCGTTTAGATTCAACCCTTTTGTCTTTCCCTGAAATAATATCCCTTCCTCACAATACTTCATTCTTCTGTACTGAATACAACACCAGCAAGGACCAACCAAGCAAGAGTTGGAGGCAATGGCTGCGATCAGGGAGCATCACCAGAGGAAACCGAGTGAAGCGTGCTCACATGGATTTAACTTCTCCATTTCTTCTGCTCTCTCACAGGTTTTCGGAACCAGATGAGTAACTCAAGTCACTCTGTCCTTCAGCCTTCATTCCAAGGATGCATGCAGCTCATTCAAGTGGATGATCAACTTGTAAATTTATATGAGGTGGCACAAAGGAAACCAGGAAGTTTTGCAAACGTCAGCATAGACATGTGTGCCATCATAGACAGGTAAAGGGTCTTTTCATCCTGCTTCTGATTGTCCAGACTCTTCAAATTCATGTTTATGTTGTGGGATGAAACAAACACTCACTCTCCCACCCACCCCTCGGATGGGTTAGGGAGGAAGAGCCTTTTGCCATGCCCGTGGTCCTGTATGTGTGATTGTAGAATGCCTTTTATATCAGGACATGGATATACATGATAGAACAATCTGCAATGTCACCTTACTCCATCAACCTCGCTCCGTGAGTGTGAGCATTCTGTCAGTGGTTTTGCAATCAACAGCTGAAATATAAAGGAGCTCCATTTATTTGTAGTTTTGCTCCCTATACCCGCAAGCAGAGATGCCCTTCTCTCCTTGTCTTGGTCACAACTCATCCTTATCATACTGTCCCCGCTAAAGCCTCCTCGAAGTAAAAGAAGTATTAAAAAATGTTGGTGTGCTGTATGGGGGCTTACAGAAGCAGAATGTTTGATGTAATTGAGTTTGCTTATAAAATACATGTGCCAAAATATTGCAAAATCTAATCTTTATTAGTTTTTGCAACTCTCAGGAGGAGCTTTTTAGGAAAACTGAGTTGACTTCTCACACAATGGAAAGATACCTCTTTTGTAGGAAATATTGTGACAGAATTACATACTCTACCTTAATGTGCTTCTAAAATTGCCTTTTCTTCCAGCATGAAAATATTTCATTTTCATATGTTTTACCCATAAACAAATCACACCTAAACAAGTACTGATTTTAACCTGGTGAATTTAGGTGATTTTAAAAAACAATTTTAAATTAGAGGGTTATCTTATCCTGAAAAATAATGTAATTAATTTTATATTTTAAAAGATGAAAGTTCTATGTCTCTCTCTCTCTCTCTCTCTCTCTCTCTCTCTCTTTCTCTCTCCCCTTCTCTCTTAATAATATCATTTAATTTAAGAAGATATCCTTGGAGAAGTCATTCAAAGATATATGATTAATCTTAAAAATATATAGTCACTTATAAAAAAGTAAGTTTTTCCCATATAATCTAAATAGAATTCTATTCATATGAAATAAATTAGTTATACAGTGTTAACATATTTGTAATAAAATTTGACGTACACAGTGTTTATTTCTATTACATACTTGCAAATACTCACAATGGCAGACTAAACAGTTTATATTTAAACAGAACAATGAACAGTTTTAATAGAAATATACTCATAATTTTGAACCATCAATATAGTGTAATAACTGTTATTTCTGCCTAAAGCAAATGGTAGCAATAACCAGAAAAACTGAGAGATGAAGTTTAACAACCATATGTTCTGGTATTAGATGTTTATCTGTAAATTTTAGTAATTGTTTTCCATACAGGAAGATTTTTCTTCGGAGTAATAGTTATACACCATATGGAGACATTTTACTACCTTGTCCATTTTCCATGCCAGTAGCTTTAATAATATAATAATTTCTGTCAGTAATAACCAAGCTAGTTCTTTCAGCTTTTGTAAACAGGCTAGGTTTTATGGCAATATTGCTGTTTCACTCCAAACAGCATGTTTCCTGAGCATTATAGTTAAATTGTTTGCTACTGAAATTAAGATACTGAAATTTTAATAGATTACTCCCATGAAAAAAGTGGCAGTTAAATTGGCCTCAAAAGAATGAATGAGATTTCGGTAAATGAACAGAGTGGAATTTGGCCTTCCTGGTGAAGATGTAGTATGGGAAATGCAAATTTCAATTTTTGGTAGCTGTAGGAATAGGGTCAGTCCACTGTCCATGTTGTCAAGGGTCCTGCAGCTAACAAAACAGGGAATGTCTTCCCTGTCCTGTTGTATGATAACCCACGAATTTCCTAAAATCACTATGGAATCCATGTTCTGCTTGTCTCATTTTTAAGGCAATAACTTCTGCACATGAACTACCAATGTGTGGAATACCACATTCCTTTATGTACTTAAAATGTCTTCAAGTCAAAATCTTAACCTATGAAGTATTGTATTTTTGTAAATATGACACAAGACTATATTCACCTATTGGAACTATTGAGGAGATCATTAAGGATTTAGTCTGTGCCTGCCAGGTGAGAGGACCAGTGGGTTTAACCTAAACTCGTATATTGGTGACCCACTAGGTCACACTGTAATGACACATCCTTAGCTCACCTCTTGTTCATTCCCCCACCACCACCCTCACTAACTAAAATTTTGCAATTGCCTGATCTCTTCCATTTTATTTTCAAACTACCTAAATACTCCCTAAGTAAGCCTGCATTGGCTCTGTCTTCCTTTTCTCCCTTCAAACTTTGGTTTGATGATTTGAAAGCTATTTGGGGGTGGGGGGATAAATGAGAACATAGGGTGAAAAAACATGAACGCTTCCACCAATGTGATTTTTATAAAATGTTTGGAGATAATAGGAGCAGCTGCAATGATTTGATGAGTAGAACTTAGGGAAATAGTTTGGGGAAGATGACACTAAGGGAGTTTTGTTGTGTGTCTTGGAATGCCTTATGATTTCAACTTATTTTTCTTACTTTGTGTGTGGATTTACACCTGCCTTGTTTCCTGTAAAATGTAGAAACAAGGAGCTATTATATATCATAATCCAAATGAGAGAGTCTGGTGGCCTCAGACCAGGGTGTTGGCACAAGAGGTACTGAGATGTGGCCAATTCTGAATATATTTAGTAATGTTTCTTGATGGATTAGATGTGGAGCATGAGAAGAAAAGAGGAAATGGTTTGGTAAAAGCAACTGGAAGGAAGGCGTTACCATCTCCTTAGATGGGAAGGCTAATGGTAGAGATTGGTGTGGGCGGGGGGTGGGGGGAAATCATGAATTCAGTGGTGAGCAGGAGTTGAGATGTCTATTGGACGTTTGGGTTGAATTGTCAAGAAGGCACCTGGATATAAGTATGTAACAAGCATATATCAGCAGACTGATAAAATGGCCGTGCTGACCTATTGAGTGAGGGCCTCTGGTTTCTTCAGCTTTTATTTCCTAAAAAGCCATAGACCTGAAAGGGCAAGAGGTGAATAGAGGGCAGGAAACATCTTCCAACAACAAAGGCCTCCAGCGCTACCCTTTCATTGATACCCTGCTCTTAGGGAGGAGGGCCTCTGGCACATCCTGGGTTGCTAGAACACTCTCTGAAATTAGAAAGCTATCCAGCACATAACCTCTTTGTTCCTCCTTGCATAATTATCATCTTTAATCAGCTCCTAGCACCCTTACATTGTTGATTCCTTATGGCAAACATCTTTAGACACCCTTTATAGTTCCTATTCTCAACCCACTTTTCTCTAACCTCTTTTCAGGTGTGAAATATGAGCCAAATCCCTGCAGAAACACCCTTACAACTAAAGTTAGCTTTATTCACTTGCTCCTGCCAGAGAGAACTACAACAAGATCATGGGGCATTTCAAAGGAAGTGAGGGGAGAAGGGAAGGGAGGGTGGAGGAGGGGAAGAGAGGAAGAGAAGCGGGTGGGCGGCTGGAGTAAGTCCTGGGAGGGCCCTGGCAGGTGTTGGTCAGAATCTGTAAAGGAAGAGAGCTGCTGCAGCCTAGGAACGTGAGGATCTATGAGGAGTTACTGCTTGATGCCTTGTCTGTGATTCTTACAAGGACATATGGAATGAAGAAACTGCTGTTGAAATACTTTGAGTTTAAGTAGGTGGTGTTCTTGCCTCATTTGGAAAAGTGTATCTGTTTTGTGAGTAATAGTAAAGCCTGTTTTGCTAGTTGTGACTTGTATATCAATCCTAAGACCACCCTCGTAGCTTAGCTGCCAGAGAGGTAATTTTTCTGTGCCATAGTCAGGAGTAGCCATGTGACACAGTGCTGGCCACTGAGAGATAAGCAGCGGTCAGCTATGGTGTCTTGAGAAAGCTTTTATTTCCTGATTCAGCTGTCACCCTGCCCCTACACTGTCCTTTTTCCAATGCAGACACCGTGCCTGGAGCTGTGCAGTCAAGAAAATTCAAGCTCGAGTAGTAACTGGAGTCAGAAATCACCTTCACTCCTTTATATGTGAAAAAAAAAATAATCCTTGTTTATTCAAGTCACTGGAGTCAAGCTTTCTTTTTCTTAAAGCCCAAAGCAGCTGTTTCTTTGTGTGTTTTTCCCCCATCTTCTATTTCTCAAATCAACCAATACCTTCTCTTTACCAAACACGGAGAGAAAATTCCCAAGTGTATTGATGGCTTTGAAAGAAAAGGGGATACATTTCTTTGGGGGTCTATTAAGTTGCATGTCAGTGATGTCCCCTAGAGACTGGCACTTGGGCACTGAGTGGCTATTTAGAGACCAGAGCACATTCATGTTGTCAGAACCAACATCTGGTAGGAAAACTGGTAAAAGTAGTTCACGGGATTATAATCTTAGCTTTCCTGTCGCCTCCCTTGTAAATATATTAAGAAACAAAGCCAGCACACATTCTGAATAGCACAGGGAGCGGACGAGGAAGAGTAAATATCCCAGCCTACAAAATTACCCCTTGAGAAATTCTGAATAGACTGGATCCTATTTCTGAGTTAGTAATTAAGTCTTCATTATGTCTTTGGATAAAAGTGCACAATCACAATCTCAGTTTTTAGTTTTTATTTCAGTGCTTTCTTTTTCAAGAACATCTACCCAGTTTGTTTGATTTTTTTTCCTTGAAAGAAAAGAAGTATAGGATTTCTTTATAGGCGCCTTTAAAGGAGGGATGGATAGATATAGTGAGTTTCAAAACTAAGCTGACTATTAGAAAGGTAAACAACAAAGAAAGAGATGAATATTATCAGTTCAGCACGAGGTCATGCATTTCTGTAAAAGCAAGGCTAAAATGTATAGGCCTAACATGAATAAAATGTAATGTTATTAATTTTTTAAATATTGATCTTCATTTGCTCATGAGCTCCCACTTCCAACCCATAGCAGAAAAGTTAAATATTTGAACACATGTATTTGGGTATCCTAACATATAATATATGTATATATTTTTTCTCAGTCAGTATGATATCCAAGTGCACTCAGAGGTCAATCTCCCTGTTTGGGCTCTTACCCCATTTCAAATGTCTTTCTTGACCCCAGCAGCATGGCGCTTGGGTCAGAACCAGCCAACTTATGTCACATCTTGTAATCAGAGGAGTGGGATCTGTTCCATGTGCTCTCCTCAAGTTCCTTCTGGGCTCCCCGAAGGTCCTCAGCCTGCTTAGTCTTCAGGGGTCGCCCTCTGTCCCAACTGCCTACCGCTCTGGCCCTGTGGTATGCCTTGGCTACTGCTAGGCTCAGGTTTGGGGGTCTGTGTAAGGCGTTAACTTGACCAATTTGTCTAAGACTGTTCCCCTTTTAGTACTGAGAACTCTGTGCCGGGAGAAACCCTTCAATCTGGGTAAATTAGGATGGTTGGTCACTCAAGATCTATGTGCTCTTTGCCC
>NW_006300375.1:6099552-6106645 GCF_000327345.1 Myotis davidii | reverse complement strand
AGCCACCTAAGCATTCTTTAGCTCCCACAGGAACACACAGTGATTTCTAGACCTCCCACAAACTGCAAACAAATTGAAAGTCTTCATGGTATGTGTGAGGGTGTGGGGGGTGGGAATAGCCCCCTCTTTGCCTCAGCATGTCTTGCCTCTATATGTACTCCATAGCATTCATCTCAGGCTGACATGAGGGTCTCCATAAATCAGATTCCCAAAGGCAGAGTGGAGGGCACAAGCCACCAACAACATAGGATTTCTAAGTCTCTGTTGAGATGCATTCAGTCTATAAATACTTATAAAATATCACAGTGAGTGTGAGCACCCCTTTCTGGCATTTTAATGCTGATATGGCAGAGGGAGGATCATTGACAAGAATTTAAACTGTCCTAACACTTTGGGTTCCTCTTCTCTGCTCTCCAAGACCCAGCTCTTCCAAACCAAATCTCCTTGGTTTTAGACTACCTTGCCAAAATTGAATCCTCACGTCTCCAAACGTTTTGTCCTAGTCCAGAGTCCAGAGATGAACTCTCCCAGTCCAGGTTCCCTGTGGAAAATGCCATTGATTCACTGAGTGGACAGCCACAGTACAAGAAAAAAAAATGGGTGGGGAAAAAAAGCCAAAACTTTGACTTAAAATGTCTAAAAACGACGTCCACTGTCAGAAAGGGAAGGCCCATGTCTCAACCATGGCTATTTCTGCAGTGGCACTGCTTATGCCCATGTCTGAATGCCCTTCCCATGTACCTGTGAGCTGCTCCTGTGCGCAGTCCCATCCTCACCTGGAGCCCCAGGCAGAATTGCAGCTGCCATCCCTCTGACAACTTCAATTTTGTAATTTCCCAGTTTTTTCATTAACTACTTTAAAAAATGTTGTGGGTTTTTTTGTTGTTTGTTTTTCATTTTAATGTCTGTCTCTTTTATTAGTTGGTAGGGTCCATAAGGTGCTAACTGCATCTGCCATCCTCTGTCTCAGGACAGTTCATATACTTCCAGGATGGCCACCCCTTTCTGTTGGTTCTTAAGAGCTGTTCATGTTATCAAGCCAGCTGGTGTCAAATTGTGCCAGCACCTCCTATACACTGGGAAACATTTTGTCTTTTACCAATAGATTCTATGATAATTGCATGAAACTGGTAAAGGAGGCAAAATATTTCTCAGATAAACTTCACATGGTTTCAAACTTTGTGCCCGTTAAATTCTGACGTCATTATGACTCTGATCCCATCAGATTCCAAAGCAGCAAGGAACAGGCCAGCTAGAACTCATTCCTGGAGAACCAGAACCAACAAGGAGTTTTCAGGCTTGAGGCCAGATTTCCCTTTGCAGAAAGAACACCCCTAAGAAACACCCTGAGAACAAAATGTACATAGATAGGGTCCTAAAACCAGACCACCAGCTCAAATAAACACCTAGAAAAAAGGACTAGGTACATAATCCAGTTTTGATTTTTTTTTTTTACATGACAGTGCATGTTGTGAATCTCTATTGTAGATATATTCATGTTGTCTCTGCACTTTATCTCAGTTCTTTCCTGTCTTGGATCCCATTGCTTTTATATTACCAATGGCCATGTTCTTTCTTTCTCTCTTTGGGCTAAATTGAATTAGTAGTAGATTTTCGGAAAGCCCTGTTTGCTCATGCTAGACTGGATGCATTTCTTGTATTAGATGCATGGCTCGGTGGATAAACTTTCTTGGCCTTCTGGGCGAATTTAGGCTCCCCTTTGATCTGGAACTCCATTGCCAGAGACACTTAGTTTCTTTTAGAAGGACCCTGAGAGGACTTTCCTGTTTACACCTAGACATGTAAGCCTTAGCAATTGATCTAGCACAAAAACACACGTTCAATGACCCCAAAGTGTCACACCCAGGGGAGCCCCTGTTCCATTCATCTCTCTGAAGTGATTTCAAAGTGATTTTATTTTTAAATACAAGTAAAGGACTAGAGTGACAAAATTTATTTTTAAAAAGAAAACACAGTAGTGAAATGCCAGAGGAGATAACTCTCCTAAGAGAAAAAGGCAAAGGAAAAAATCAAATTAACCATTTTAAGATTCAACAGCAGCCTATTCGTCTTTGATGTATTGCATGTATTAGGACAAAAGAAAACTATATTTGCTTGTGGCAGGCCATATCTCTGTGCTTTGACATTTAAATCCCAAGGAAGGCCTAGTGTATAAAAGTAATGTCAGAAGACACTTATGCATTTGAAGATAAGCAGAAAGGAAAAAAGATAAATAATTGTAACATGTAGCTAAGTCAACAACAGGGAGATTTAAATGAGTCATTAAGTTTTATTTCTTGTTTTTCACATTAGATTACCTGACAAAATAAAAACAAAAGCAACTAATTAAACAACATATTTAAAAGAAGTGCCTTAACAGATATTTTCTTCTTAAGATAATTACTTTTGTCAATTACTTAGATATATTGCAAAATTTTCATTGAACTCATTTAACTGCCCTCCCCTAAAGCCAGCTTTACATATTAATCAAAGCTCACCATTCCCTTTGTGAAATACAGGGAGTGATACCCCAGGCCTGATGGCTGAAGACTTATAGCGATGGGCTACCATCTGTCATCTGGTGTCCTCCTCTCATGTTGTGTGGGAGTTAATTGTTCATTCCCAAATATGTTTAGGCGAGTAATAATTGCTTTTGTAATAACGTAGTCTAAGTACATTTTGAAATGCTTAGGGACAGAAAGAAAGAGTTTCCATTAAAGCAAATGAAAAGTTCTTAGAAATATAAGTACCCCAAAGCAAAACTATCAGTTTAAGTATAGGGAAAATAAACCTGGAAAAATCTAGAGAGTCATTGGTGACTGTAATTTTTACTGCACTTTAAGAAACTAAAATTAGAAATTGAGGGTGGTGCTTTATGGAAATGGGTCGTTAGAAAGGCAGGTGGACCAGACTTGTACAGTGCTTTTTGGAATTTTTAAATTTGTTATTGAATTTATTAGGGTGACATTGGTTAATAAAAGTATATGGGTTTCAAGTGTACAATTTTATAATACATCATTTGTATATTGCATCGAGTGTTCACTATCCAAAGTCAAGTCTCTTTCCATCACCATTTATCTCCCCTTTACTCTCTTCTACCTGTCCCACCCTTTCCCTCTTGTAATCACCATGTAGTTATCTGTAGAATTGAAATCAGCTGAGCCCAGAGCAATTCTTGCTGGCTAGTGAGTCACTGAATTTAGATGATATAGAGCAGTGGTCGGCAAACTTTGGCTCGTGAACCACATGGCTCTTTCGCCCCCTGAGTGTGGCTCTTCCACAAAATACCAACTTCTGTGCATGGGCCACGAAGTTTCAATCGCACTGTACATATTAGAGTATTAATTCAAATTAAAATGGTTAAAATATGTATCCTTTTTTAAAAATATATTTTATTGATTTTTTACAGAGAGGAAGGGAGAGAGATAGAGAGTTAGAAACATCGATGAGAGTGAAACATCGATCAGCTGCCTCCTGCACATCTCCCACTGGGGATATGCCCGCAACCAAGGTACATGCCCTTGACCGGAATCGAACCCGGGACCCTTCAGTCCGCAGGCCGACGCTCTATCCACTGAGCCAAACCGGTTTCGGCAAAATATGTATCCTTTTAATGTTTTTTTTTTTTACTTTATTAAATTCAACATACTTAAGACTTCTGTAGTATGGAAAAAGAAGGTAGAATTCAACTTTTTTCTTTTGTCAGCTGCATTCCAAATAACAGAGGGAGAGAAAGGGAGGGAGAGAGGAAAGGAGGGACTGTTAAATTGCATTGCTCTCTGGTTTATGTATTGGTATAGAAATCAGGGTAAAAATTAAAGAATGGTGTCAATGGACTATAACCATAGTTTAAAGATAAAATTTTCTTTGAAAAATTTCCTTTACTATTTAAATGATCTATGACCTGAGAAAAATTGTGTCATTTCTTTATGGTGAGAAAAACAGTCTTATTAAGACTTGGGATTTGTCATCATTTTTTATTAATTGAACATAAGTACTTCCTCCCCGTGTGGTTGTATGTCTACTACCTAGAAACTAGTTTCAAGAGGGCAAATAAGCTTAACTTTTTAGATAGAGTTTTAGATAAATTCTGTAAGTAATCCATTGCCATGTTAGAGATAAATCCTTCTTCATTGAACGTGTCTATGAATTCACTGAGGAATGTATTAGAGATTGAATCTCATTTTGCTTACCAAATCCCACTTACATCAAAAAGAATATTACATGAGCAAGAGAGGGATACAGATGGAAGGGGTGGGGAATGTGTGTGTGTGTGTGTGTGTGTGTGTGTGTGTGTGTGTGTGTGTGTGTTTGGAATGTACTTGAAAGTGGGTCTGTAATAATGTTAACAAACAAATGTAATAGCTATAAAGGCTATCTTAATCAGCAAAGAGATTGATATAAATAGACCATTTATTAATAATTGTGAGGAGGGTAGACCTTCTAAGTTCCATACAACATTTATTTACAGGGTCTTAATTTGCTTTCAATAAGTGAAGCCTGCTAAACTTTTATTTCAGTAGCTTCATGGTCTTTGATTCTATGGCATAATTCCCAAAAGGCCTCATCAACATGAAAATTGCTTTCATGGACACACTTCTCTGAAGGACCCTTCTGGGCAAATGGACATGATATCAAAGTTAATTTCCTTTTCTTTTTCTTGAAACGTTAGGAAGAAAGAAAACTAAAGAAGAAAGAAGAAAAACTTTAAAATAGTAAAGAGTGACATTTCTAAAGTTAGAAACACCTTACACAAGAAGGCGAGTTTCATTCACATGGTTATTATATTTTCTTAACTCAGGAGACATTGGTTAATCTTCGGAGAAGGCCAAAGTCCTGGGACTGCCCACACAATGAGAAAACCAAAGGTGAAGAACAGGAACTCTTCTCAAAGGGAATGTACTAATTTAGCTGTGGACACAGGAGACAATCATAAGAAGTTTAAAAGCTATATTAAGAAGGGAATACTGTTTAATCATTATGAACAATGGTTTCTGCAGGAAATTAATGAAGAGGGAATCACTGTGGGCTGCAGTGGCTGGTAAAGGCTCCATAGAAGTATGCTGAACTTTAGAGTAACTGTTATCTCAAATGATAAAAAATTAAGGGAAACAATATGCCAGGCAAGAGCAAAGACATGAGTAGATGTGTGGAGGCACAGATGATCATATAGTAGTTCTGAAACATTAAAATGACTAAAGGAGAACAGAAAGCTTGTGTAGGTGGTCATGGAAGAGATGAATATATATGTTATTTATCCATTCATTTATCCATTCATTCCACAACCATTTATTGATTACCAACCAGGTACCAAGGAGAGTGTTAGCCTTGGTGAATAAGACATGGACCCTACATCCTTATTAACTAATAAAAGAGACAGGCTTTTTAAAATATGCAGTTACTGAGAAAACTGGGAAATGCCAAAATTGAAGTAGTCACAAAGCATGGCAGCTCTAATTCTGCCTGAGTCCAGGTCCAGGTGAAGATGGAGATTGCACATGGGAGCAGCTCACAGGCACATGGGAAGGGCCTCCCTGGTGCATGGAAGGCCCACTCAGAAGGACATGGGATGTAAGTAACATGCTAACTTCCAGGAAACTCTAGTTAAATAGTTAAAGTAGGGTCTCCCAGAGAATGACAGCCATTCATGTGACACTAGCATTTTAAGGAGAACCCATTCGAAAGGGGGCTAGTAAAGGATGACAATGAATCCCCTGGGCCAGTGGTCGGCAAACTGCGGCTCGTGAGCCACATGAGGCTCTTTGGCCCCTTGAGTGTGGCTCTTCCACAAAATACCACGTGCAGGCGTGCACATACAGTGCGATTGAAACTTTGTGGCCCATGCGCAGAATTCGGTTTTCAGCCTGGGTGAGTCTATTTTGAAGAAGTGGCATTAGAAGAAGTGGGGGGTGTCGGTCGGTAGGGCAACGGGAGAAGTGCCGCAGGCGGGCCGTGGGAGACACAGTGCTGGGGAGGCGCATGTGATTCCTGCAGGAGTTGAGTGAGCCAGTCAGTCAGCAGTCTCATGTGCAGTGGTTAGTGCTAGTTGCATCTGCAAATCGCGCAGGTGACAAAAGTACCTACTCGAAGCATAAAGTTACCTGTATTTTTCCAACCAGCTGCAAATCCTACAGGTATTTTTGTCATCAATTTAAGAATTGTAATTATTTTGTGTTGGTGGCTTTATGCCAAGACCGGTTTGGCTCGGTGGATGGAGCGTTGGCCTGCGGACTGAAGGGGCCCGGGTTCGATTCCGGTCAAGGGCATGTGCCTGGGTTGCGGGCACATCCCCAGTGGGGAGTGTGCAGGGGGCGGCTGGTCGATGTTTCTCTCTCATCGATGTTTCTGACTCTCTATCTCTCTCCTTTCCTCTCTGAAAAAACTCAATAAAATATATTTTAAAAAAAAAATTGGCTCTCAAAAGAAATTTCAATCGTTGTACTGTTGTACTGTTGATACTGGGCTCTGTTGACTAATGAGTTTGCCGACCACTGCCCTGGGCAATAAGGAATCAGTGAAGGCTTTGCAGGGATGTCACATTTGCATTATTAACAGTTGCTCTGGTGATCTGAGCAGAGGTGGGGCAAGCCTGCACCTTAGGGACACAAGTAGCAGTAGGCCTGGATGAAAGGGCCAATCCAATGTCTTTCTAAGTTGGACTAGGGCGAGCTCGTTATATATGGACACCAGGAAGCTATTGGTGGGAAAGATAAAATGGTTTCAGAGAGAAAAAGGATTCAATAAAATATAAGTATTATCTTCACTAATTCCTGAACAGTGTCTTAACTGAATATTTGTGTAGTAATAAGCAGATTAGAGTAATATTTTACTGGGATCTAGTGAATGGATTAAATTCAACATATTTAAGACTTCTGTAGTATGGAAAAAGAAGGTAGAATTCACTTTTTTTTCTCTTGTTAGCTGCATTCCAAATAACAGAGGGAGAGGGGAAGGAAGGGCTATTAAATTGCATTGCTCTCTGGCTTATTGGTATGGGGTATTCCCTACTTCCATTAAAATAGAAATCAGGCTAAAAATTAAAGATTGGTGTCTATGTACTATAGGAGTTTAAAGATAAAAAAATTTATTTTAA
>NW_006300375.1:6095114-6096588 GCF_000327345.1 Myotis davidii | reverse complement strand
ATCTCAGAAACCTGGGTTTGATTCTTTTAAACTTCTTCATAATAATCCATTCAAGACTGATTATATCCCTGTCTCCTCTTCTGGTCTTTAAACTTCATTACAATGGGACACAGACCTGAATTTTCTCCCCATTCTGACTGCAGTACCTAGCTGTGCCTGACATTGGATATGTTTTAAATGCATACTTTTTGGTAGAATGAACAAGTGAATACAATAGTCGTGCACACACACACACACACACACACACACACTGCCTATGGTAGTATAAAGAAGAAAGAAAATAATTCCAAATGGAGACACACACACACACACACACACACGGCCTATGGTAGTATAAAGAAGAAAGAGAATAATTCCAAATGGAGGAATTTGGAAATGCTCTGTGGAAAAAATGGGATTAAAGTTGGAGCTTCAAAGACAGAAAAGTTAGTATGAGATAATACGGGGAAAGGCTATCTAGGGAAAATGGACGGTTTAAACTAAGGCACTGTGGAAAAAATGGGATTAAAGTTGGAGCTTCGAAGACAGAAAAGTTAGTATCAGATAATACAGGGCAAGGCTATCTTGGGAAAACGGACGGTTTAAACTATGTGATACGGCTGAAATAGAAGTTGCCACAAATTCTCAAAATCCCTGAAAAACGCATGCTAAGAATGTCCATAGTCAGGAGAAGCCATTAATAACTGGAATGTGAGCATGTGCTTGCTTTTAACTGTATGCGTTCTAGAGGAATGGAGTCATCACACGTTATCCATCTGAAGGAAAGGCCACTTCAATTCATTCATTCTTTAAACTCTTCTGCCTCTTTCTTTCCCACCCTTTCTCTGGAGCTAGTGGTCAGAAGATCATAAAGTGAGCACATCATTAAAGAGTTTACTAAAATGTTTTTTAAATAATGGTTTAGAGATACAGAATTTTCTAAATTCTATTTAACCAATGAGAGGAGAGGTGTTGGAGAATAAGGTTCAAGGAGAAAAGGAGTTTGTTCAAATACAACAGTTCCCTTAGAGGGAAATCTATAACCAATTCCTGGGTGGGGAGGATGCTGTATCACAGCTGATACAGACTGAAATAAAAAAAAAATCCAAAATTATCTACAACGTAAATATATGTGTCAAGAGGAGTGCTTTTAATAAAAGGGGTGAATGATGATGTGGTTGGTTCTTGATGCAAGCTCATGATGACCAGGTGAACATGGGGTGGAGACAGAAGAGTGTGAGGCAAAAGTAAATTATTTGGAGAGGGAATGTTTTAGTCCTCTGCTTCTCAGTCTTTTATGTGCATATTAATCACCTGGGATCCTGTTAAAAGATAGATTCTATTGGTGGGTCTGTAATGAGGACAGTTTCTGCATTTCTAACAAGCTCCAAGGTGATGCTGATGTGCTTGGTCCATGGGCCACACCCTGAGTATAGCAAACATGCAGGTGTGTGGAAAATGCAGCTCAGTGGTGAGAAGGAAGATGGTGGTGTGT
>NW_006300375.1:6084081-6084877 GCF_000327345.1 Myotis davidii | reverse complement strand
GTGCGCACACACACACACACACACACACACACTGCCTATGGTAGTATAAAGAAGAAAGAAAATAATTCCAAATGGAGAAATTTGGAAATGCTCTGTGGAAAAAATGGGATTAAAGTTGGAGCTTCAAAGACAGAAAAGTTAGTATGAGATAATACGGGGAAAGGCTATCTAGGGAAAATGGACGGTTTAAACTAAGGCATGTGATACGGCTGAAATAGAAGTTGCCACAAATTCTCAAAATCCCTGAAAAACACATGCTAAGAATGTCCATAGTCAGGAGAAGCCATTAATAACTGGAATGTGAGCATGTGCTTGCTTTTAACTGTATGCATTCTAGAGGAATGGAGTCATCACACGTTATCCATCCGAAGGAAAGGCCACTTCAATTCATTCATTCTTTAAACTCTTCTGCCTCTTTCTTTCCCACCCTTCCTTTTGGAGCCAGTGGTCAGAAGATCATAAAGTGAGCACATCATTAAAGAGTTTACTAAAATGTTTTTTAAATAATGGTTTAGAGATACAGAATTTTCTAAATTCTATTTAACCAATGAGAGGAGAGGTGTTGGAGAATAAGGTTCAAGGAGAAAAGGAGTTTGTTCAAATACAACAGTTCCCTTAGAGGGAAATCTATAACCAATTCCTGATACAGACTGAAATAAAAAAAAATCCAAAATTATCTACAACGTAAATATATGTGTCAAGAGGAGTGCTTTTAATAAAAGGGGTGAATGATGATGTGGTTGGTTCTTGATGCAAGCTCATGATGACCAGGTGAACATGGGGTGGAGACAGAAGA
>NW_006300375.1:6076710-6083982 GCF_000327345.1 Myotis davidii | reverse complement strand
TTAAAAGGTAGATTCTATTGGTGGGTCTGTAATGAGGACAGAGTTTCTGCATTTCTAACAAGCTCCAAGGTGATGCTGATGTGCTTGGTCCATGGGCCACACCCTGAGTATAGCAAACATGCAGGTGTGTGGAAAATGCAGCTCAGTGGTGAGAAGGAAGATTGGTGATGTGTTGTAGCTTATAATAAAAGAAGGAAGTCTATTTCCTTTATCTTTTCCAGGGAACATAAATAAAAGCAGATAACATAGAAATGACATCTTATGAAATAGCCTGGCATTATGCTTAGAACACTGTAGCAACTAATTACCATTTTCTCAAAACTGTATCTGTTTTTTTTTTTTTCACCTGTATCACCTGTTCTCTTTAGAGTTCCCTGCCTTATATTACTATGAGAAAGGAAAACAGAAAGATGATTTTCAGTAAGCCATTGTCTATCTCTATGTAGAGAAAGGATACAGAAATATAAAACACAATATCTAAATTTATGGTTACTAGATACTTCTTGGCTGACTCATTTATACATGCTCTATAAACAATTATGTCTTAATTTGACCCATTCATTGCAAGGAACTGTACCAGTCTGGGCTTTTGGTTATAAACAATCTAAGAAAAGAAAAAGTAATGACTCTGATGAATTTAAGAAGAAATGTCATTCTGTAGCTCAAAATTGAGCAAAGGCTGACCCCAAGATGGGCAAAGAAATGCCCAGGTCTGTGACCTCTCACCAGAATACAATGTCCCAGACTCCCCCTCAGTCATCCAGACTCTCCTTGAAGAGCCTGCTCTTTATGCGCTTCCTCCAAACTTAGTTTCCTGTGGGGTATCCAGTCGGCTGTGCTGACATGCCTGGCAGGACCCTCACTCTTATTTTCCTTAGTAAAAGGGGCTGCCCTGCCTCCCAGTCATCTTAGGGTTTCCTTCTGATAGAAATATCTTCCACAGGCCAACTCAGACTAGTTCAAGTACAGACAACTTATTATAAAGCTACAAGTGAAAATGATTAGGGAGGAATATATTGAGATTCAAAAGTAGGTGCCATAACAGTAGGGGGACCATATAATTTGTCGAAAACTGGGATGCTTTTGGGAATGAAAGGATTATAACAGGTAGGAACTGGTTCTAACCTGGACAAACTGAGACATGCAGTTGCCTTACATAGCAGGTGTGGGCCTTGCTGAGACTGGAGCTGGGGATGGGGTTTCTGGATTTAAGACAATTTTGAAGACACTAGTTCATGGACATTTACCTAAACACTCTGCATTAACATATCTGAGCAATAATGCACTCGTTTTCCCCCTGGCTCGCTCTGCTTATAGTGTTTGTGTATTCTGATAAATTCTGTGATAGGTACACATTCTTGTTTCCTCAGCAACCCATTTCCTGTGGGCAACCCCCATCCGATCACAGGCTCTGGTTTCCCACTGTGTTCAGAGAAGCTCATCTGTCTTTAATTACAACCGTGGCCACTGAGACTGCTTTAGGGATATGCTTGTGATCAAGGCCAGCCATCATGGGAAATCATCTGGGATCATGAGTGGGGCAGCCCTGGGCTGAGGACACAGTGGGAAAGCTTTGGAAAGAGAGAAATAAGCTGGAATCTTGGTTACTCTGTTGAGCCCCCTGATCAAGCATCCACCCAACCCCATACTTTCCATTTATTTGAACCAATAAATTTCCTTTTTTGTGAAGGCAGACTCTGTTGTCTTTCCTGTTATTTACAATGGATCCCCTCCCAACTAACACAGCTTCAGTTTCACGGTGCCCATATATTTGGCCCTATAACTCCCTCTATTATGACCTTTGTTTAGCTATCATTGCTAGCTGGCAAATCACTTTTATGTTTCTTACTTCAAATTCTAGAAATGAAATTTGTTGACTCAATTTATCTTTTTACATCAGGCTCTGGTCATAAATCTGCTGTAAATCTATGGCTTGGCTCCCCTAAGTCATGGGGGCTGACCAAGAGTCTGCTGTGCCCTCTCAGAAGACCCGTATCAGTTTACTTTCCATGGGAATATCTGTAGGACAGGTATTGAGGCCTCCATATAAGATACAATTTTATACTTTGCAATAACTTTATCCTTGCTTTTTTTGTTATCATATCACCTGGATAGTTGGTATGTTTCCCAGAAATTCTATAGAAATGTTGGTGGCAGTGAAAATAGCACCAGGTGTTAAGCCTATGGTCAGAACAGACCTAGGTTCAGCAACCTCTGTACTTGAGTTCTGGCTAAGAAAGAATTCAGAGACAAAACTCAAACTATAAGAGAAAGTTTATTTAGAAAGTTACAGAGGCAGAGGAAATGAGCATTAGAAGAAATGGGCTCAGGAAACAAGTTATAAGAAGGGCCCTTGGAGCTTAGGAGAGAGAAGGTAAGGGGTCTGGGGGAGGGGAAAGGCTATGGTGTGCTCATAGGAGAGCTGCCCTGGGCCTTCCATCTTGAGGGTATTTATCTAGAGGTCTCAGTGCTTCAGGATCTTAATAGAATATTCATCCGCTTTCCAGGTGTGTCCTTTCAGGGTCGTGGTCGCCACTTATTGGTCGGCACCAGGGCAGAGGGTCATTAGTCAATGCAGCTGGTCCTGATGTCAGCCATGGCATCACTTGTCTGGTTTTGTTGCTTTTCTAGGCCTGGAGCTGAACCAAAAACCAAATATCTAACTCCTAGATATTAGCCCTAGGAGTTAATGCTTAAGGGAGTGGTAGTAGAAGGGCCCCCATGGGAGCTGCATGAGGCCACTCTTGGGCCCCTTGTTCCTCCAAGGGGATTTACGGAGGTGTGACTAGTGACATGCTAGGGAAGGAAAGGTTACCCCTTCGGGTAGTGAGATCCTTGTTTTCCCAGTTCTGCCCTGTGCTAGGCACCCAGGGCTTTCCTCTCTGATAGCCTTCCACACCCAGACCATGCCTTCTGTCCCCCTGTTCACGCCTAACTGCCTGTCACAGAAACTCTGGGACATACTATAACCCCCTTTTTTACCTTTTAGAAAACACCTACAAAGAAAAAGTTTAATATTGAAAAAGTTCCCTTTTTGTAATTTCATTTTTTCCTTTTGCAGTATTATAATTATTATATGGAACTCATATCTGATAATGGTGAGTTTAAAGGGTTCAAAATTATTGCTCCTTAAAGGTAACATCAAAATTTTGTAAGATACAATGCATACTAATTAAAGCTAAGGAGCCCTGGGCAAGAAAAAAAAAAAGATAAGCCCTTTGCTTAAGTTATGCAAAAGTGTATTAAGTATTCAAGATTAATTAAAATCTAGAGAAAGATATTTTAAGGGTGCCATTTAAAGTTCGCATAAAAGTTATGCATTTATTATTAAATCAAACCAACTTTATGAATAAGGGAAGCCAATTAGTAACATAGTAAAAGAAGAGTTAATTCTCGTTACTCTGGGTAGTTCTTTTGTTCTGTAAACGTGACGTATAACTGTCCTGGCCAGGTGGCTCAGTGAGTCTTACACACCAAAAAGGCTATGGGTTTGATCCTGGTCAGGGCATGTACAGTGGGCATGTACAGATGGGTACAGATGGATGTTTCTCTCTCTAGTTGATATTTCTCTTTCTCCTTTCCCTCTAAAATCAATAAAAACATATCCTCAGGTGAAGATTAAACAAAAATAAAATTTAAAAGTGGCTTACAACTGCATAATAATTACATACCAATACCCACCGTTTCACAAAGTAGAAGGTATAACTCTTTGGTATTTATTTATTTCCTAAAACTAATACTATTCCTCCAGAACCCTATCCTGAGGATTTCCACAGTGACCAGTTCATTGGTGAGAAATTAGGAAATTTTACTTATTTTGGTAGAAGGAGAAGGAAGCACATCTTCTACTGAACAAGACTCTTGATGTGTAACTGCTTGATTCAAGAATGACCCATCGATGTTGATAGCACTCAGAAAGTTCTAGTTCCCACTCCCCTCATTGACCTGTATTCTCCATTTCAGAACATATGACCTGGCATATCCCCGGCCTTGTACAGACGTAGACACACAGGGAGCCAATAAAGTCAAATGCTCTCAAGAACTTCTGCCCTTACCCATCTGACACCCTGCGCTGTTTTGGGGCCACGGCCAAGTGGAGACATGCTTTCCTCAGGCTCTAATATAAAATTACAAATGCAGCCCCGCCTGGGGAGTGAATCCCCTGGCCAGGTTAGATTCCTGGTCAGGGCACATACCTGTGTTGTGGGTTTGATCCCAGTCAGGGTGCTTATGGGAGGCAACCAACCAATCAATGTCTCTCTCTCACACATAAATGTCTCTTTCTCTCCCTCCCCCCCTTCCTCTTTCTCTCTCTCCATCTCTCTCTCTCTCTCTCTCTCTCTCTCTCTCTCTCTCTCAAATTAATAAAAAAAAGATATCCTCAAGTGAGGATTAAAAATAAAATCACAAATGTATTTCCCCATAGCAACAATAGTCTAAAAGTTCAGAGCAGTGACTGATCATTAGGATTAGGCATTGTGGGCTGGCCTGGGAAACAATTCACTTACCGCCTATTTTCATACCAACAGGGGGAGAGTAATCTGAATTTCAAACAGTTGAAAGGCAAATGGACTTCAGTGTCATCTGTCCATAATCAGTAAGACATTCAAAGGACAAAAGTCACTTTCTCCAGAAAAGAGGGTGGGGCAAATTTCGACTTTCTTACAAGTTAGGAAAGTGAACAGCTTTAGGCCATGCGTCTTAGTCATTGGAGCATGGAGTCTAAAGACATCCTTCCCCTTTATTTCCATGCCTACTGTGTCTGAAGGAGAATTGGAATTAGAACAAACTCAGTGGTGAAAGAACCCATTATTGAATGGACTCGGGAATACATGATTCAAAGCATGGATCCTGAAAATAAAACGTAGCCTGTGAAAGAAACATTCCCTCAACACCAGTGTTACAAAACATTCCCAGCAGCTTTCACACATTGAATCTGTAACCACTCTAGGAAAGGGATGTGAGCAAGTGAATAGTCATTCAAATAAACAGGCTCCGAGTGAGGGTTTATTTCCCAGGGAGGAGGATCTGTGCCCTCCTGTCTTCACTCTACCCCCTGCCTGTCTTGTCATCTTCCTGCCTGCAGGCTCATTCCCTGTGGCTTACCTTTCTGGCAGATTGGAAAGCTTTCAAACTGAAGTGTGGCGCCACAGGAGTGCCCTGCTTGACCACTAACAAAGCTGCCCCCCCGACCCCCCCCCACACACACACACACACTGCTCCTGGCAGCATTTTCAGCTCATGGGCCCTATATTCTGCCACATAGATGCTGACTACTGGCCAGACTTATGGGGGGAATTTTTTTCTTCATGTTTGTTTGGAATATTAAAAAGAGAAAAAAACAAACAGAACAAAACCCCCAAGCTCTATGTTCTTCATCATAACACACTGTCTGGCAGGATGACTTATTTTTATTTAATGACTTTATTTATAAACCGCCTCTTTCCTATTAAGATTAGAAACTGGGGTCACGGGAAAAGGAGCTTGAATTTTGGCTTGAAGTTTCCTGGAAGCTTATTTTTTGGAAAGATAGGATTAGCCAACATGCCCTGCTGGAGTTTCCCTGTTAGATTGTCTACAGCATATGTGTGGGTATTGGCTTAGCACATGACTCATATTACTGTGTCAAATTCAAAAGAGAAACCTTGATCTGAGCTCAGACAGGAGCCTAATGGATGTATCCAGAGTTTGTGGTTCGTCTGAAATCCTGTGTTCCATCCAATACCATGCACTCACTCTTGAGTCTTCGCTTTGCAACTTGCTACATGGGATAGAAAACTAGCAAAAGGAGTCCATGTTCATTTTCTATCCAGTCCTCTGATCAAGTGAAACTGAGAAACAGAGGTTCTACCAGATACAAAAGGATACACGTTAACTTTTACAAATAATCTCAATATTAACTATTGGGACAAGAAGAGGAAGAAAAAAAACTCTAAATAGTTAATGGCAGAAATTTGTCCAAAATTACAAGTTGCACCATTTATCAAGTGAGCATTACCAGCCATTAAAGTAATAATCTGCACTTAGTATTTAAATCCTATAATAATAGGACTGAATGTCAAAATGTTATTTCTATTAAGTTGTAAGAAATAATTCTCCAACAGCGCCAAGTCATTCTAAAGTATTCTTTGGCGTTTAAAAACAAAATAACCAAACTACATATTGAATACCACAATTTGCAACATTAAAGCGAATTATTTTCATTTTAAGTGTTGTGGTGACATTAAGAGGAATCAAACAGAAGACCAAAATAAAATTATAAATAGGCTGTGTTCAAGATTGCTCCCTATTTTTTTCTAGAGACTTCATTAATTCATTAATTCACTGCGACAATATTTTTCGCAGCCAGAAGAGATGCTGTAGTATTCATTTGTACATCGCTCAGGATGTTCACATTTTTTCCAGCTTTATTGAGGTATAATTGGTGAATAAAATTGTAATGCAAGTATACCATGTGGTGATTTGCTATATATTCATTATAAAATGATTCCTACAATTAAGTTACTTAACATGATCCATCACCTCACTTGGCCCCTTCTTTTGCCTATGTGAGAATGCTTAAGATCTAGTCTCTTAGCAGATTTCAAGTATACAACAGTTTCCATGCTGTAACTAAATCTTCAGACCTTATTTATAATGGAAAGTTTGTACCCTTTGACAATGTCAAATTCAAAGAGAAATCAGGCTTTAGGGCTAGTTCCCATTTCCCCCTCCCTCCATCCCCTGGCAACCAACATGCTACTTTGTTTCTATAAGTTTGTTACATGGGAGACTGATCAACATTTTATTCATTCAAAATATAGTCCCAGCATCCGTCCTGTTAAAATTATTTAAATGTAAATCTTAGTACATCTATCCACTTCATCTAAATTACATAATTAAAATATGTAGATATCTGGTATGTCCTAGTATTCATGTTTATCTGTGTGTGTGTGTGTGTGTGTGTGTGTATCATATACATATACTGATAGAAATATATACCGCTAATTGTATATAATATATAATGTATAATTATATAGTCATATGTAATTAGCATATAATTATATATACTACTGAGCATATATACATATATAATATATTGATTATACCTATATATTATATCTGATTGTTATATATGTATATATACTAGCAATATGGAGATATATAATATATACTCCATGTACTGATATATATTTTTTTTTTCTGCTTTAAATGGAGTCAGTAATAGTGATCCCTCTGAACCATTCCTTCAATTTGTAGAATGTCTTAGTTAAAAAGATTGCACCTGTCTCG
>NW_006300375.1:6066458-6076680 GCF_000327345.1 Myotis davidii | reverse complement strand
CTGACCTTTGACAACTCCCATCCAAATTCACTCAACTCTCCTGAAAAGACCCAGACACAAAATATTTCATTAATGTTATTAGACACTCACTAATCTGAACAACCAGTCCCAATCAAGAGTTGTCTATTTGCTCAAAACTACCCTTGTGGAATATAACATGCAGACACTGCCTATCTTCTAGATCTTTCTCTGACACAAATTCTTCTATTTGTATGGTTTGACTCAAATGTATCTGTTAATCACTCATTCCATATGCCCAAGGAGAGATAATTGGTAAATAAAATTAACCCCAGCTGTATTAATTTCATGTTAGAATTTCTTATCAGTGTTGTTGATTGAGGTTATATTTTCCTATTGATTTGGTCATTTCTCCATTTTTAAAAATTGATTTTAGAGAGAGGATGGGAGAGAGAGAAACATTGATTGGTTACCTCCCATACACATTCCCACCACCAGGGATGAACCCACACCCTTGGTATGGGCCCTGACCGGGAATCAAACCTGTGACCCTTTGGTGCACAGGAAGACACTCCAACCCACTGAGCACACTGGCCAGGGCTATTGTGGAATTCTTATATGGACATATTATATAGTTATATGCCATTTCCTATTACTTTAAGGTTAGGGGTTGAAAATGAGTAGTTCAAAAGTGGTAGTTACAACCCTGAGCCATTTTGCCAAGAGACCACGATTCTGTATCAGTCAGTCATGGGGTTGGGTATGAAAAAATGTGTGCAAAGAAGTGCCTGTTTTACTTTTAAGCCAGGCAAATGTGATTTTATTTAAGGAGAAAGAAAGAAAGAAAGAAAGAAAGAAAGAAAGAAAGAAAGAAAGAAAGAAAGAAAGAAAGAAAGAAAGAAAGAAAGAAGGAAGGAAGGAAGGAAGGAAGGAAGGGGCCTAAATAATTAGAAAGCTCATATATAAATACTTATTCCCTATTATTCTCTATAGAGTTGCTTTAGCCTTTCAGAGAAAGACAAGTCCCATATGATTTCACTTATATGTGGAATTTCATGAACAATCTGAACTAACAAGCAAAATAGAGACAGATTCATAGATAGAGAGCAGGCAACAGCTCTGCTGCTGCTGCTGCTGCTGCTGCTGGTGGTGGTGGTGGTGGTGGTGGTGGTGGTGGGTGTAAAAGATATAATTAAATATCTGTCATTGAATATAATCATTGTAAGATTCCTCGGTATGAGTTCCCTGACCATGAACCCCCAAGACTATAGTTCAAGTTTCAAATCAGCTTCAGTCACAAAGTTCAGCTGTGTCTTTGCACTAAGCAGGTGGCTCATTCAGTTTCTACTGAAGAATTTTTCATTTGTTCTAATACAACCTGCACTTCTAATCCCACCAACAAGAACCTCCTCTGTCCGTGTGTCCAGGTTATAACAGAAGACATTTAGAATGATCATGGCTCCAAAGGCATAGCACCTACACCTCATTAATCCATCATGCTGTAGTATTCTGGGGATGAGCTTGCTTTGTTTCCCCCTATATCTTCAATCTCTATTCCTGGAAAATCCTCATGGTAGATTTTTATTGTAGAAATGAGCATTTTTGTTGAGTGAACGAGTGGCTGAGTGATCCTATACTCATCCTCTAAATATAAGTGATATGACATCATCACAAATAGATGTAATGCCAGTCAATTTTTTGATAAATGACCAAGAAAATCTCAGAGCAGACAGAAACCAGATGTAACTGGGAGTGTCTGGAGAGGTTTTGTGGAATATGGGTTCTTTCAAGAGACAAAGGTAAACTAAGTGAATATGGACCACCTGAATCCAATCAGAATAAGTAGAGGCAAAGTGACTGAGTGAGGAGAATGTAAGACATGCTTGAGAAAGATCGACAATAGTGTGGCTCAAACACAAAAGTAAAAACATCAGGCCCTCATCATGGAATGCTAAGTCAGAGATCAGTCATTTAACCGGGTAGGTAACCGATAGAAAAAAACAACAGGGAGTTTATGAAGTACGTTACAGTCACATTGGAAACTTGAATAGCAGCCATTGTAAAGTACATGAAAAGAATTACTAATGGATAATAGACATCTTTCTGGGATGCTTTTACTATTCACAAATGCAGGCACATGAACTCTCTGCTCCTGATTCATTTTCATGAAGGGCTCCAGGCAACCAACCAGACTTTATCTTTCTTGGCCTTCAGGAGAGGGCAAGGTTAACGCTCCATCAAAGGGTCGCAACAGCCCAATTGTTTTTGTTCAGAATGGCTTTCAATTTTTATAGGCAAAGTTAAATGTATGATTCTTAGAAGAGAATGCTGAAAGAGGGGACATAAGGTGGGAGAAATCTGGCATATTTTAAAGTTTCAGGTTGCAGTTGAATAAAAAATACTTAGTAAAATTCATTTTCAAACAGAAACATTTACATTGCAAAGAATAGTACAAACATGTCAAAGTAAATACTGAATTTAATTGACTCACATGTAAAGAATTACTCAGCAGTAACAATTCAGCTTCATTTGTCATTTGACAAATGGTGAAGCTAAAGCAACCACAAATAGTCTACCTCAAGTTTATTTTTGCGGGAAAACTTTCTGGAATGTTCTAGCCCACAGTGGACCCTCAGAACCCCACTCTAGGCTTGAGCCTTTTAACCTACTCAATAGTAAGTGTCTTTACTCTTATTAACTTGTTAATAATTAAACTGCTCCTCATTGCTGTTTGCTATTTTATTTTTTCAACTAGATAGCATAAAGTGAGGGTCCTATCTTACATTTTCTTTGAATATTATACTTCTCATTTAATGAATAAAGTTGCAATACAATTAGCTTTGCATAAATTGTATTGAATTGAATTTGCCACCCTCTTCAACTCCAGAATGGAGGATTCAATTCATAGTACACATTTCTTTCATGTGTGTGTGTTTATTAAAGTTTAGTTGGCATATAATATTATGTTAGTTTCAGCTGTACAACATAGTGATTCAACATTTATTTATCTTATAATGCTCCACACTTGTCTAGTAACCGTCGATCACCATGCAAACTTAGCCCAATACTATTGACTACTTTACCTTTCTCACCTGTACCCTCCGCTCTAGGAGCCATCAATTTGTTCTTCATTCCTATGGATCTTTTTTGTTTGTTTGTTTTTATTTTTTAAATTCCACATATAAGTGAAATCCTATGGTATTTGTCTTTTTTTGACCTTTCTTTTGGGGCTGAATTGTCATTTATTATTGTTCAGTTTATTTTATAATTCTGTGCAAACTACCACTCTTCCTAGAGTCCATTTATCAGTTGAATTCCCTGCCTTTTGGTCTGCCATTATTCACTTAAAACATAGATCTATACTTGAAAAAGAAATGAGATAAGAAGAATTCTTTTATTGTTTTATTTCTTATGTACTATCTGCTCTTTTTAAAAATATATATATTTTTATTGACTTCAGAGAGAAAGGGAGAGGGAGAGAGAGATAAAAACATTAATGATGAGAGAGAATCATTGATCAGCAGCCTCCTGCACACCCCATACTGGGAATCGAGTCCACAACCGGGGCATGTGCCCTTGACTGGAATCAAACCCAGGATCCTATAGTCAACAGGCTGAGGCTCTGTCCACTGAGCCAAACCAGCTAGGGCACTATCTGCTCTTTTAAAGTTCTGTTTGACCTTGTTATATACTAATATGTTAGAGGTAAACATGGGGAACAGACACTTGGAATCAGACACCTGATTCAATTTATTCTTGTGTTCCCAATGTATGTTCTCCCAAACTGTACTTTGAGGCTAGTACAATTTAGTACAATTATTTTTTTCAGTAAACATTTTAATCAATGCATTTTATATTTAATTTAATGAGAAAAATATTCTACCTTCAATGAGGTCACAGTCTGGGAAGAAAGAGATACAATAATTACCCAGTTAATTAGCTTGATTATAAAATGGAAGCTTCCAGTTAGTGGAATTTCCATTTAACTGGATTTTCTAATTATCTCAGGATTAACCCATCTGTTCAGCAAAGCTGCTTAGGACAGAGAAGCCTGCATTTTAAATGGTTATTCTCAGAGGTACATGTACACTTATATATAAATAGAAGTTGATAGTTCAAGATATAATTTTAGAGAGGCACCATTTTGCCAACACAAGATAGCATTCCACTGGGGAGACAGTTACAAGAAAAATAAAAACTAGAGCTCATCTCCTAAATTAGCACCTAACAGTCATCTACCCACTGGTCACTGATGTGACCATGCCCTGGCACAGCCCCAAATCTGGTGAAGGAATTAAAGTTACAGTACGCTATTGAGTGCTACTTGGCATGGAGGAGAGAGCATCTCCTTCCATGTGAGGGTGCAGGGAATGGTGTCCAGAGGACACAGAGCAGGCAGGATATTGCTGATGAAGGGAACAGCATGGGCAGCCAATTAGGGCAAGTGCAGGCCATTTCCTTTGACTGGCTTCCTAAATTTCTAACTAAGTTGGTTTAAATAACTGAAAAAATGTCTTAGTTTGTTTGGGCTGGATTAACAAATATCATAGATGGAGTAGCTTATAAACAACAAGCATTTATTTCTCACAGTCCTGGAGTCTGGGAAGCAAAGTGCTGGCAAATTTGGTGTCTGGTGAAAGCTTGTTCCTAGAAAGCCATCTTTTCACTGTAGCCTCGAATGGCAAATGGACCCTTCCCCAGTCTCTTCTATAAAGGGACTAATTCTTCTTGAGGGTGCCAGACCTTTCCCAAAGGTCTTACCTTCTAATACTATCCGCTTGGGGGCTTAGGATTTCAACATATGAATTTAGGGGAAACACAAACATTCAGATCATAGCAGATAGTATTATTGGAACTACTCATTCTTATTTATTTGGGGAATAAATATTATTCATATGCAATAGGCCACAAACCTTGTGTCAATTCTATGTTAACCAACCAATAAAGATATTGATTCTTCTCCCCAGTTACAGTAGAAGTGATTTTCCTCAGCTACAGGGCCAGACTCTCTCCCTCTCCTTATCTTCAGAGAAACTTTTCTTGATAAACTGTTCCTTTTCTCCCTTGTAGATTGCACTATGAGCTTCTAACCAAATCAATGCCATCAGCCTTTAAACACACTCGAGTCTGCAGTATATCAATATTTTTTTTAATTTTCTCCTTTTTATTTTAATATTATTGAATTTATTGTGGTGACATTGGTTATTAAATTACATAGGTTTCAGGTGTACAATTCCATAATACATCAGCTGTATATTGTATTATGTGTTAACCACCTAGATTCAAGAAAGACAAATGCCATGTTATTTCACTAATATGTGGAATGTATTGAACAAAATAAACTAACAAGCAAATAGAAACAGACCCATAGACACAGAGAACATAACAGCTGTTGTGGGGATTGGGGAACTGGGTGAAAAGCTGAAGGGAGTAAGCAAAAAATGCAAAGAAAAACACACCACAAAACAGCTCATAGACACAGACAACAATAGGGTGGTTATCAGAGGGAAAGGGGGAGTAGAGGCAGGTAGGAGAGGGTACAGAGGAGATGCATGATGACAGAAGGAGACTTGTCCCACATCAGTCTTGAGTCACACACATGCCTCCACAACCTCTGCTGCCCTTCACCACCAACACTCCCAGAAGAGCTGTCTCCAGAGCCTCACTGCCACTGAACCCTGGCCGCTCCACTCTGGCCTCCACCTCCATCACTCAAACCGACAGCCCTCCTCAAAGGTCACTAATGGCCTGTGAGTCTCTTAATAACATGGACTTTTCTTCTTTTCCTTCTTTCTCCTCTCACATGCATTTGATACTATAAATCAATTTTTCTTTCTTGAAACAATCTCTTACATTGGATTCCATGGCATCACACTCTTCTTATTTTTCTATTATTTCTTTTGAAATCTGCTACTCACATTAATTTTATGTTTAAAAATATGTTTTTATTGATTTTTTAGAGAGGAAGGGAGTAGGGAGATATCGAAACATTGATGAGAGAGAAACATCAATTGGTTGCCTTCTGCACACCCACTTCTGGGGATGGAGCCTGCAATCTGGGCATGTGCCCTGACAGGAATTGAATCCGTTGGTGCATGGGGTGATGTCACACTAATTTTCTTTTGTACCCTCATTCTTCTTTGTCCAGTCGTGAAGTGAGGGTTCCTGAAGACAACCATCATCTCTTTTCCCCTTTTACTCTTGTTTCTTGCATTAGGCAGTCTCATTTATACCCATGGATTCTATTTCTGTGCACTCTAAAAACTCCCAAATTTAAATTTTCAGTCAAGGCCTGCTTTTTAATCTATCTGGGTTTATTTAACAGACATCTTGAGTGGAACCCTTGTAGGACTGAGCATATCTGTCATTCTTCATATCCTGAACCTGGCCCACCCACTGTCTTCTATGTAGGAAATACACAAATGCTTTTCATTTTTAAAACACTTTAGAGCAGAATTTCTCAGTCTTTACATTATTGGCATTTGGGGCCAAATAATTCTTTGTGGAGGGGGGTCACTCTTGTGCATTATAAGATGTTTGCCAGCATCCCTGCCCTCTACCCACTAGATGCCATTAGCACCCACTTCTAGTTGTAACAACCAAATTGTGTCCAGACATTGCCAAACGTCTCCTGTGGAGGCAAAACCTGAGTTAGAGCCACTGCTTTACAGGGAAGATAAGAAAGCAAGATTCCTTTATTGAAAAAACAGAAATCATATTCCAGTTTACATGATGTCACGGGAACACAAGATCTAAGGCAGGAATATAATAAGAAAGCTAATAAGTAAATTATCAGTCCCAGCATATGCCTGAAATGAATAATAAATATTACATGTAATTTATGAGCCTTAAATATTTCCCACATTAGTTACATAGTACTAGGAATTTCAAAAATTACCTAAAATACTCTTTTTAAAAAGTTTTTTAATTGATTTTTAGAGAGAAAGGAAGGGAGAGGGAGAAAGGGAACATCAATGTGAGAGCAGTACATCCATTGGCTGCCTCCTGCATAGCCCACACTGGGGATCGAGCCTACAACTGAGGCACGAACCCTAATTTGGAATCAAACCTTTTGTGCATGGGATGACGCCCAATCAACTGAGCCACACCAAGCAGGGTTATCTAAAATACTCTTCACAAAATTTGTTTATGTAAAGTTTGGCCTTACCCCCTCACACCTGTCAGAATAGCTATCATCTAAAAAGACAAGACATAACAATGTTGGTGAAGATGTGAAGAAAAGGAAATCCTTATACACTGTTGGTAAGGCTGTAAATTAGTGGTGCCACTATGGAAAACAGTATAGAAGTTCCTTAAAAATCAAAAGTAGAGCTATCATATGATCTAGCATTTCCCGATTTAGGTATATTTCTGAAGGAAATGTAATCACCATCTCAAAGAGATATCTGCGCCCCCACTTATTGTAGCATTATTTATAACTAGAGGCCTGGTGCACAAAATTCGTGCATTGGGGGGGGGGCGGTGTCCCAGCCTGTGCCCTCTCACAGTCTGGGAGTCCTAAGGGGATGGCCTAAGCCTTCAGTCGGACATCCTTAGTGTTGCCACGGAGGCGGGAGAGGCCCCCGCCATTGCCTCTGTGCTCACCAAGTGTGAGCCCCACTCAGGGCTTCTGGTTAAGCAGCGCTCGCCCTGTGGGAGCGCACTGACCACCAGGGGGAAGCTCCTGCATTGAACATCTGCCTCCTGGTGGTCAGTGCACATCATAGCGACTTGTTGTTTTGCCCTTTGGATAATTTGCATATTAGCCTTTTATTATATAGGATAGCCAAGACATGGAGACAACCTAGGTGTCCATGGACAGATGAATAGGTAAATAAAATATTATATATATTTTCCAGGTATATATAAGTGGGGCCTTGACTTACAAGTGTTCCGACTAAGGAGTTTTTTAAGATGCCAGCTGTCTCTCGCCCAATTTTTTGCTTTGAGTTGACAGAGTAATTTGAGTTAACGAGCTCAGTCTCAGAACGAATTGAACTCGTAAGTCAAGGCCCCACTGTACAAACTTCAATTATAAGATTAATACATCTGGGGGTATATTGTGCAACATGGTGACTATAGATAATAATGCTGTATTGTGTATTTGAAAGTTACTGAGAGGTTAGATGATCAAAGTTCTCATCACAAGGGAAAAAAATAACTATATAGTGATGGGTGTTAACTAGACTTATTATGGTAATAATTACACAATATATACATGCATCAAATCATTGTGTTATATACCTTAAACTAATACAACGTTACGTGTCAGTCGTATCTCAATAAAGCTGAGAGGGGAAAAAAGATTTGCTCAGTGAGAAACAAGAAACCATACTGGACCTGGCTTGTAGCTCCAGACCAACTCATATCATTTCTTTTCCCTCCTCCATCTCTAAACCGCAGCCACACTTTTCTTGAGGTCACATGCTTTCCCTGTCACCCAGAGTTCTCCTGCCTTGAATGCCCCACTCCCTCTCACTTACCCCCTTTCACACTTTGTAACATAGCTCAGGCATCACTTTCCCAAAAGGTCTTGCCTGAACCCCCAAAACCCTCTGTTGCTTCATGCTCTCTCAGAACTGTGCTCCTTTCCTTCTCCTGTACTTTCCCAGGTTTATTAGTGAGTGTGCATTTGTATGATTATTTGAATATTTATCACACCCGATAAACTTTAAACAAGTAGTAAGGAATAAACTCCAAAACATGGATCCCTTACAGCAGCATGCATGATTCAGTTTAGGGAAGGAGGGAGGGATGCAGGGAGGCAGGGAGGGAGGGAGGAAATGAGGAAGGAAGGAAGGGTGGGTGCCAGGCACCTGGTCACCAGCAGCGCAGGATATTTGAAATCAGCACTGTGCTTTAAAAAATCCTTGTCATATTGGTATTCTCCTATGTTATGCCACACTTCCTGTCCATCTCAATTTAAAAACCTTCCACCATTAGCCTCTGAAGTACTGTTTTCCACAGTTGTTAAATTGTTTGGGTGACTATTATACACATTTCATTTTAAGAAAAACATGTTTAGGTGGTAAATGTATTCATTAAAAAAGTGTACTTTATCCCACCAAATTTCACCGGTTTTAGACTGAAAATTCTACCTGAGTGGAGTTGGAATAGAGCTGCAGCTGTGCAGAGCTGTTTACTGGTCATAGTATGTTTCCTTCAGGATCTTCAGAGGAAAGGGCCTATGTCCTCAGGACCCCCCAGTGAAAAGAATGAAACCTGTGTTTTCCATGCTAATAATTAAGGAGTCCTTTTGGGTGGAAGTATTTAGGCCTGAATTCAACAGTTGTTCTGGAAAGACAAGTTGTAGATTTCATACTGGAATGTAATGTTACCTATAAAATTTTCAACCAATTTTAAGATTTTCCTAGTTTTACATCAATTGGAATTTCTGATGAACCTGCCTTCTCCTACATGTCCTACAGACTACAGTAAAAAGAGGTGCCTCTGGGTGTTTTCAGACCGCCTGTGGGGAGACAAAGGCTGCTTTGACAACTTGAACTTTGTTTGAATGTCTAACCCAGAGTTGAAATATCAAAATCTAAAAGCAAATTGTTTTCTTTGACATGTTTTCATATTTTATGACCTGCGGAGAAATAATGGCAAAATTTGAACATGTTCAAATATTTAAGAACCATGAAATTAGTATCTATTAAAATAGCAATGCTTTCTTGTAATTTTAAATAATATATGTGCTTTAAAGTATTGGAAAACTTTTTCTATGCTCTCTAAATACATTACCAGTCCACCAAAATAATAAAAAGTAAGTATACCAACAAAAATGGTGGAGAGATATTGAAACCTACTGAAGGTCACAGACTCTGAAAGGTTAGAACTGAGAATAAAAAGTGGAAAAATATATTCTTGATCAACTGGGCTTCATGTTCAAGGTTATGCCCTTTATTTGTAAGTAGTTAACTATGATATGCCACGGTTGCTGAGTTTAATACCTTAGAAAACATTTTTCCCTTCAAATAATAATTATATTTTATATATTAATTTACAGTAGCTATATGAAAATAGAATCCTTTGTATGATGACCGGGAAAAAATATCCCTTTCCCCCTCCACTGTTTATGTAATGCAAAATATTTTTATATTTTTAAATAATTAAAATCTAATTTTTAAAGAGTTTTCAATTATAGGTGACATTCAATATTAGAGTAGTTTGAGGTAATATGGAATTTTTTTAAGTTCGTCTAAGGTTATTTCAGAATCAAATTGAAGTGTTGCCCACCAAGGTAGTTAGACACTGTGTATCT
>NW_006300375.1:6050848-6066371 GCF_000327345.1 Myotis davidii | reverse complement strand
TAGGTCAATTCTCAACCACTGAGCCACGCCAGCGGGGCTGTGTATATATCTTAATGTTTGAATTCTCTCTTCTGGTTTCTATGTTGTGAAAGAGATGGGATTTTTCCAGTGCCTTTCCAAGGAAAAAAAAAGAATTCAAGAATACTAATATATTTATATTTAAGGCTCCTAGTATTTTATGCAGTTATAAATGTACTTTAACGTATATTGAAAAATGAAGGCTAGCCTTGCTCTGCATATCATTGATGGGTCAGTGTTATTGATTGTCCTACTTACAAGGACAAGTAGGACAGCTGGTTTTTATTATTTAAAAGAGTGGAACATAAGTAACTTTTATCATTCTTTCTAAGATATAGTGGCTTCAGTTGCCCATGGAGGCACCTGCTAGTCTGGGATGTCACAGCACTTCCAGTAAACCAGGCGCAGGCGGCTGTGTTATGAAGAACAAACTCCAGGGTTCTGGACGGCTGCCCAGATGCCTCTTCTCTCTCTTAGACTGTAGCAGTGACCTCCAAACATTGGCTTCTCTTGTACCTCTCACAATGCACATGATCTTGCGCATTACTGTGGTTCCGTTAAGTGTGTGTGTGGAGGGGGTAGGGTATATTGTGAATTCTTGCAGATTTCCTCAGTGGCTTCAGGGTCTTGGTCTGTGGTGATACGAGAGGGAGAATCAAAAATGATTTTTATTGATTCATTCAACAGATAGTTCTGCAGAAGGTATTTTGTGCAAGCCTGTTCTGGGTAAGATTTTGAAATGTAAGTGTCTTGACCTGGATCAAGACACGTTTTGCCATAATAAAGGGGTGGAGCTGACTCAGGCTAGAAATCTACAAATTGCAACAGGCTGTTTAGAAGCTAATAACTACAGAAGAATCAACAGCAGCAGCAGAAGGATCCCTGCCAAGGTTTTCTATGACCATGAGTCTCAGACTTGAGCAAGGGAGGGCTTGGTAGAACTGATGGCTGAGCCCCACCCCAGAGTTTCCAATTAGGAGGTCTGGGGGCAGGGGGTGGTAGGAACCAGAGAACACATGATTCAAACAGACAACCAAGTATTACAGGAACCACGTTTTGAGAACCACTGCCTTAGATGGTAGCATCTGAGACCAAGTGTCCGTGGCCTACATCAAGGAGCAGAAATAACTTTTACTTTAAGGATAATTGTAACTTAGCAAGACTGTAAGACCTGACCATGGTTGCTGGTTTTGTATGTTTTGCCTTCTTTCAGACAATTTTCTCATATCTACTGTTGACATGCTGCAAGCCTAGAAGCTACTGCAGCATAATGGTTGACCATGTTGGGCCTGGTTCTGCACTTCTTAGGTCAATGGTCAGCAAGCTGCGGATTGGCAAACTGCGGCTCGCGAGCCACATGCGGCTCTTTGGCCCCTTGAGCGTGGCTCTTCCACAAAATACCGACTTCTGTGCATGGGCCATGAAGTTTCAATCGCACTGTATGTGCGCGCCCGCACGTGGTATTTTGTGGTTTTTGGTGGCTCGCGAGCCTCAGTTTGCCAACCACGGTCTTAGGTTATCCAATGCCAGCCCTGACATTTATTAACTGTATAATTTTAGGGAAGCTATTTACATTCTTGGGACCATGATTTCCTCATCTGTAGAATGAGAATAACAAGGGCACCTACCCTAGTGTTGCAATTCTGATTCTTGAAATAACACATATACTGCATTTGGAACAGTGCCTTGCAAATTGTAAAGTACTTAATAAATTTTAGCTTTCTTTTCCCTCTCATATCTTATTACTACTTTTGTTTGATAGCTGGTTCTTGCAGGGATATAAAAGGTTTACACATTACCACCAACTTACTAATTGTACAAGCACTAAGGGAACCAGAGAAGTCATGGCACCCTCTCCAGCATCAGCCTAGGAGAGCCACACCTAGCAACAGAAGTAAGATTAGAAGCTGGGAGCAGAATTGAGAGGTTTTGTTTCATTGTTCAACAAAGCTGTTGGGTAATTTATTCTTCACTAAAGACACATTTGCATATCCAGATAGATTTAATAGCCTCATTGACCAGCCAGGGAACCTTGTCCTTTGAGAAACATTGACAGGTAGGTGTATTATTGTTATTATTTTTAGATTTTTTGAGGAAATATAAAATAATTTTTTCTAGAAAATTTTAATTAATTTTTAAAAGTGTAATGCCATTTTAAAGTCATGAAGAACACTATTAACTATTATGTGTCCTAAGAAATTCAGTCTATTTCCAAGGGGAAAAGCAAACTAACAAATAACAAAGAACCAAAAACAGACAAGTCTGACAACTCTAAGATAAAGTCAGAATTAGACTGTTGATGCAAACACTGCTCGGGACAAAGTTACTTTTAAACAGGCAGCAATAACTTTAGTCAAGGCTGTTGCTACAGGTGAGAGAGGCCAGAACTCAGTCAGAGCTAGACTCTGCTGAATTATAGGACAGGAGAATTTTCCAGAGTTGGGATGTGAGAGTCTGTGTGTCATCGGTGTTTGCTAGTTGGCTTTACCAAAAGGAAAATTAAACATTCTAGCATCATGAAAGGAAGTACACAGTTTTGTAATTTGGAACAAGGCCTCTAGAAGTTGGGTTTCTGTCCTTTAACAGAGATTGGGAGAGAAAGGAATCATCTCCTCAGTCATTACATTTCAAAGAGATGACTCCTGGGTCATTCAGAAAAACAACCCTGGGTTGTAGAACTGGCAAATGGCCTTTAAAAAGATTTACATCTCAATGAGGAAGAGGAAGGATTTATAATTACAGGTTTTCTGAAGTAGATGCTCTAAGAAAATGGGAGTCAGGTGCCTAGATTGGGAAGAAGCCTGTCTGAAGTTTAATCAAGTTGAGGGCAACATTGAGGCAATTTTAAGTCAAAACTTTGTTTTTTGTGTAGTTTTAATCACAGAAACAAATGTGGCCTGAACACATCTGGAAATAAACTAACAAGACAGACTTTGTTGAGGTGCCATGCCTGGTGGATGAGAACATCAGTTCTTACCTGCATGATCATGAATTGAAATGAAATACTAACCAGGACACCTGGCCGGTTGACCACACGCTGCCTGAATGAAATACTGGACAGGAACAGGGTAGAGCAAAGAGGGAACCACGGGAAATATCTTTTTCTTTTTGTTTAAGTCTGTGAAGTTAAGCCCCTGTGCTTGATAATGTATCGGATACTTCACACAAGGTTTGTTACTCCCAAGCATATGGCAGCCATCATTGTTGGTACCCAGTGTTCCTCACCCAAGGTCAGTGGACCCTTCTTGCTGTGCCTTTGCACCAGTCCTCGAAATTCCTCCATTTAAAGCTACTACTTCAAAACCTGCCCTATGAAAAATACTATAACCATGTAAGTGGGTTCTAAATCATTTTTTCAGTTGAATTGCTTTGACTCATATGACCTCAATATTCTCCTCTGATTTTTAGATGAGTGAACTGAGGCTGAGAGGAGAAATCTATAATAATAAAAGCATAATATGCTAATTAGACTGGACATTCTTCCGGATGAAGCCCCAGCTGCAAGGAAAGCCAGTGCCAACAGCTGGGGGAAGGAAGGCCTACTCTTGCACGAATTTTGTGCATCAGGCCTCTTGTATTATTATATAAAATGAAATTAGTAAGGTGATAATGTTCTCTAGAAATATATCCCTAGAAAAATGAATGACCACTCTTGGGAACACTTAAAAAGACTTCAGTTAGATATAGCACAGGAGGGCAGGGAACTGGGGTCTAATTATTATTTTTCCCTTTATAGTGTAATTGCAGATAAATTCATTGACCTGATGAACCTAGATTTCTCATCTAACAGGGGCTTGGTCAGATAAGATGATGTATAATGTTATTTGGAGTTCTGGTATTATGATTCCTTCCAGGGGCAGGGGGAGGGGGTTAGCAAGGTGAAATTGA
This sequence comes from Myotis davidii, assembly GCF_000327345.1. Taxonomy (NCBI): domain Eukaryota; kingdom Metazoa; phylum Chordata; class Mammalia; order Chiroptera; family Vespertilionidae; genus Myotis; species Myotis davidii. The sequence goes on along the minus strand of NW_006300375.1, from coordinate 6,062,465 downwards.
TGTTCTGTTTAAAGAATGGAATTCTGTGGGGTGTGAACCCACAGTTCCTGAGATATGTACTCTTCACCCACAGTCTGAGTCCTACTTCTGACATTGGTTGATTTAATGATGCTTTAATTTCATTGCATGTGTCAAGGCTTATAGCAAACATATCTATTTATGCAGCATAAACCCCAGTTAAGTATTTCTACAAGAATTTTGGTGTTATAATAGTTTGTGTAATAGAAGAAAATTAAGAGCAATCGCTACAAATTTTCCACAGAAGAAATTTCACATTTTATACACCTTGAAATAAATAGTTCTTAGGATCAGATGAAAGAATTTTGTTTTGTAAAATGTGCCATTTGATAAAATTGCTTTGCTTATAATTGCTGTGCAGCAACTATATCTCAACTTCAGGATATCTTTTTCATTTTGTTTAAATGAACATCCCTGTATAGAAAGTTCATTGGTCCAGACATTAAATACATGCAAAATTTACGTCTTTCCATAGAAAATTCATTGGTCCAGATATTAGATATATTTAAAATTAACTACATAATATAATGAGAGATATTTTGCTAGCCAAAAAAAATCAAAATTTCAAAGCCAATTAAAATTCAAGGGAAGATTATAGAAATATGATTTGATGCTTAAGAATAGAAATGTCGAAAACTTTTTTTAGGCGACTGTGATAAGTTCTTGTGACACTAATCAGAATAAGTTAGAACAGAAAAATCAGAAATCATGACTCTACTACCTTTGAAAGTGGTATTTATTCAGTGACTATACAGAGTATTTAACATCACAAACTTTTCCCCACTGTTTATTAACTCAGTCATGAATCTTAGAGATGACAATGTGACCCTTAGGGACAGAGCTTACCAGGAATTGATGATCATTGTTAGATATCTGTTCTGCATCTATCTCAATTTTGTGCTCAAAGTTTCATATACTATCCATCAGGCAACAGATACGGAGAAATGCCCATGTTAACAAGATGGGTTTTAAGCTTTTTCCATTTTGGTCATTGACAATTATTCTTCCCAATGAAAAGCTGGAACCTAATACTGTTGGCTGGATGGGAAAGCTCTGTACTGTTACAACCTGGAGAGAGAAGGACATTGTGATGTTGTACAGGTCTACTCTGAGTTTCGACTCACATTTCCAGTTTACATAGGTTCTCTCCTGCTCTCTAAACCCCACTGTCTAAGCCCATCTATCTAAACCCCGACCTGTTAACCTTATGGACCAAGTAACTTTTAATTCCTTTCACTTCAGATGATTTCATTTATTTATTTTTATTTACATACCTCTCTTCAAATTCAAGCTCTAACCAAACATTCTTACCTCACAGCACTTTTGTACTCCTGCATTTGCCAGCAGACATATATTCCAAATTAATGATCATTTCCTAGACTGAAAGCAAAGCCTTATGGATGTTTTTAAATAATATCTTTCTCCAGCTCCTACAGATTGCAGATAATTATTTTTGCTCCAATACAACATCTGTGTTTCATGTGTCTCTCTTGCCTGGCAAGGCCAGGAAAATAACAGATATTTTCAAGTTCCTTCTCCCCACCATTAACCTGTGTTTTTGGTGGTGGTGGTAATGGTGGTGGGGTGTTTGTATGTGTGAGTGTGTGTGTGTCTGTTTGTGTGAGTATGTTTAATAAAATACTAAAAACACAATTTTTCCAAGTCACAAACATTATAAGTTTGAATAGATCTAGAAACACCCAGGTCATGTGATTTCAGTAGAAGATATCATAGGTTCACTAGCAATTTTAGTTCTGAAATAAGGCATTTGACAAATGGTAAGTACATGTGTTTTGTTTGACCAGATTTCAATTTCAGAAGGTGACATTTTGCTGCTTTATCTGGACATTCTAGGCTAATGCTTCCATTCAGAGGCCAAAATGAATATAGCTAACATAATGCAAATTAAGAAACAGCTTTAATCACAACTTTTCCATAAATTGTCGTACATGGTCATCTTCAGTATTTAGTTGGGGAAAATGTTCTCATTTCCCCAACCACTCCAGTCCATATTTAATTTTTGCAAATTGGTTACATGAGACCTAGGTTTTCCATAGCAGGGTGACATCAGGGAAGTTTCTTACATGTCCTGGGCTTCAAGGTTTACCTCGAATCTGTGAAGCCTTCGAAGCTCTTTTGGATTCTAGTACTCCAGGACATGGCAATAATTTAAAAATCAAATCCCTATACAGCCCAGCCAGTGTGGTTCAGTAGTTGAGCATCAATCTATAAACCAGAAGGTTATGGTTTGATTCCCGATCAGTTCATATTCCCCAGGTTGCAGGCTTGATCCCAGTGTGGGACATGCAGAAGGCAGCCAATGATTCCCTCTCATCATTGATGTTTCTATCTCTCTCTCCTTCTCCCTTCCTCTCTGAAACCAATAAAAATATCTTTTAAAAAAATTGAATCCCGCCGAAACCGGTTTGGATAGAGCGTCGGCCTGCGGACTGAAAGGTCCCAGGTTTGATTCCGGTCAAGGGCATGTGCCTGGGTTGTGGGCACATCCCCAGTAGGAGATGTGCAGGAGGCGGCTGATCGATGCTTCTCTCTCATCGATGTTTCTAACTCTCTATCTCTCTCCCTCCCCCTCTGTAAAAAATCAATAAAATATATTTTAAAAAAATTGAATCCCTATGCAGACCTTAGAGAAGTAGGTAAGTACACACATGGACAAGCTTATAGCTTTATGTTCTTTAAAATCTGTAGTTTCACAGGCACCAATCCTAAAATTTGATGATGAAATCTAAGCATAGCATGGCAGCTGGTGGGATTCTACCCCAAGAAGTTAGGCTCCTCCAAGAAGGAGAGGGCTGCTGGCTACATTGGTTGGCTCCTCATTTTTTATTGTTGTTTGTTTATATTCTTCTTTGGATCTCAGTCTGCCTCCACTGTTCGCATTTTTTATCCCCAGTGAAAAGGTTTGTGTATGGTTTTGGTTTGTTCCCATCAGTCACTCAGAAGAAAAGATACCCAAAGGCAAGGACATCAATCACCTTTGCGAAGGTCCCTGGGAAGTCGTAGTTTATGTGTTGGTAGTGGATGTATTCCACCCTTTACAGGGCAGAACTGCTAGACTGGGGACGTGGTTAAGAAAACAGCCATCATTAACCTTATAGCTTTCTCAACGAGAAAGGCATTGCAAACTGGCCAAGGCCAGTGGCAATTTCTGAGCACAAAAGGGGCCCCACACAGGGTAAAAAGCAGGTGACCAGGGTCTTGGCACAGGCTTAAAGTAATTTCCTCTAAACAGTTACCCTCAAAGAAATGGAAATCAGTAAAATGGTCTCAATAAAATGTCTAGAGAAGTCCAAACCTTATCATATATCCCTTCATGTTTTGTATAAAGAGGATTTTGCTTGCTTCAGAAATCTCTTGACTGGCTTATTTCAGTCTGATTTTATTTATACTGGCATCATTTCCCTTAGCTGCTAAGATTAAAGTAAAAACCACTAAATTACATTTGTTAGGGTATTAAAACTACATGATAGGTTCTTTCTAAAAGGGGTGGCTCTGCATAGATGATTTAACAATAAATATTTTTTTAAAAAAAAACTCCATCCCAACAAGAAAAGGAGAGTTATTGAGCAAGAACCAAAGATCTAAGGATTGAAAGAGTGCTGGGGAGAGTGTAGGTATGGAAAGTGAGTCCAGGTAAAGGATGCTTAACCCCATGTGTCCTCTCACCAGGGACCGATGACTTCCTGCTTTACAAATGCTTACAGACTATGATGAAAGGTGGTGGTGTTTCTGTCCATCATTTTTGCTTTGTATTTTAGTATTCATTTAAAAATAGAATTAAAATAAAACTAGCAGAATTATGGTGCCAGAGGTTCAATGGTGGGTCCCAAACAGGATCTCTATGGGAAATTAGCTTGGATAGGATACCACATCATAGATCTGGTCCACAATTGTGGTGGATCCAGAAACTTTATTTTTCATGTTACATTTTATTTGGTTAGACTTATCAGAAAATCCTCAGTTTCCATATTTGAAGGAACAGGTAAAAATTGTATGTGGCTTAGAATTTTGTGAGGACAAAAATTGTTAGAACATTGCTTGATACCGATCGTGCAACCAATGTTAGTTGTCATTCTTAGTTTTATTTGAAGTCTCAGTAGACCTATGTTAGCATATCAACTTATGAACTATATGTTTCAGGGGGTGAGAATTATTTTCTCCTTTCAGAATATTTTGGTCAGGGCATCAACATAATTGGTAAGCTGCATTCGTTTTGAGATTATTCTTTTATGAGAGAAAGAAAAGTAGAAGAAAAGTTCTGAGTGGTTGTGGTAGATATTTGACTTGGGCTCTAAAGAATCTGCTAAACTACCTGCCACCCCGTCCCAGTGTACCATAGAGAGTCCTTCAGGCAGTCGGCAGGACTGCCTCTCAACCCTGTTTGGTTGTTGAAACTACTGCGTCTTATTTTCTAGTTTTGAATGTGGCAGTCTTCCATGTATTCATATCCTTTTGTTTGCTTTTGCCATTGTTTATGTTAGTGTTCATTCACATGAACTAGGATCCCTTTCTGCCTCAAGGTGAGAGAGTCCTGCTACTTAAGAATATTCCTGAAATTGTTATTGTTCATTTTACTGTCATGTTTTGGAGTTACCTAGGGCCTTCAGTGCCAGCATTTAATTCGTCCACATCAGCACTGATAGAATCAGCAGGAGATGGATGCTTAGGAAGTTAGAGACATGAGCACCTCGGCCAGGTCTGCCACAGTTACAGCCATGCCTGTGGGAGACTCGAACTGGCCTCTTATCTTCCTCGCAATGAGACAATGAGAGGAGACGATTTTATCCCAAGAGTGCCTGAACGTTACCTCAAGAGACTGTTTAAATTATTGAATCAGAGCAAGCTTTAATGTATGTATAGTGCTTATTTAGTTAAATTCTTATCACACACAACAGCTGGTGAGGACAAGATCAGCTAAGGGCAAAATTTAAAATGCTCTATTTTGTCTGGACATTAATTGCAATATAAGATGAATCTTATTCCTTCTATTTAAAAAAATAGCATGTGAGGATGAAAGGACCTTTACGCATCTGGTAAGAGAAGCAGGGTCAGCGTGATTAGATAGGCAGGATCACAGAGGAGACCCAGTTGGCTCAAGGCTGCAGAGGAGGGCGAGGGAAGATTGCACAGAGCCTGTAAGTCATGCTTAGACTGTCCTCTTTATCTTAAGTGCAGTAGAAAGTCAAAACGTTTAAGCAAGGAAGCAGGTCTTTATTTTTAAAAATCACTATGGTTTCTATGTGAAGAATAGATTTAAGGACAGACAGATTTAGCTGTGGACACATTAGGGAGACGTGTCCTTTTAACCATGATGGAGCCAGTCAGTATAGACAAATGGATAGATTTCAGAAGACTTTTGGAGAATTATGTGTGAGTAACTTGTGTTTGCTTGTTTGTACACACATATTCTTCCACCTGTGAATAGATCAATTTATACTGTCTTAGTCAGTTTGGCTGCTGTAACAAAGTACCCTGGACTGGATGCCTTATAAACAACAGAAATTCATTTCTCACAGTTCTGGAGACTGGAGGTCCACGATCAAGGCAGCAGCAGATCGGGTGACTGGTGGGAGAGCCTGCTTCCTAGATGGCTGTCTTTTCTCCTTAATCTCGCGTGCTGGAATGGGCCAGCTACTGTCCAGGCCACTTTGAAAAGGGCACTAATCCCATTCATGAGGACTCCACATTTATGACCTCATCACCTCCCAAAGGTCCACCTCCTAATCCCATCACCTTGGATTTCAACGTAGTAGGATTTGGGGGGGACACAAACATTCAGTCCATGGCATAATTACATATGTGTGTTTAGGGAATATGCATATATTTATGGACATACTTAGGAAAAAATATGTCAAAAGAAATACATGAAAATGTTTAGAGTGAATATATTCAAGGTGGTAGGATTTTACCTCTTTTCTTTTCCTAATATTCTAATATACATTCATTACAGAATATATATATTATATATTATATGTATATTCACTGTGAAATATATATAAGTAAAGATAATATATTAATGGAATATTATTAAAATCCAATTATAAATAAGGCTAGTATCAAGAGAATTATTAAGTAATTTCATACAAAACCTTTTCCCACTACTTCAATATGATAAAGTGCTTTTAACATAAAAAATAATTTTGTTTTTAAAAAGGCCCTCTCAATTTGTTGTGGATTCTCTCAATTTGTACATGAATTATGCATAGCTCTTAAAAAAAATAAGAAGGTAGCAATTAATAATGTGGTTGATTTAATTAAATTCCCTTTGCCATTAAATGGCACTAGAATTTGCAACTGTTTTAAAATTAAATTAATGTCGGTGACCTGCAAATGAGTGTGAGATGCAGAACTTTTATTTTTCTCATCTTCTGTGTTTCTGAAGATGCAAATCATCTCTTTTTTCTGTTTTGTCATTTTTATTTTATAAACATAATGTTTAAGAGGAATTATCTCTAGATTGCTAGATTAGAATTAGAGTTTCAAATAAAATGTAAAATTTTATCTAGAGAAATCTTATTTTTTCAATTTAAGGGTTTTAGTTGTTGTTGTTTTTTTAAAATTGTCTGACTGCATAAGAATCTAGGGCATTGTTACTGAAGGTTTGGGTGCTATATAAGCATTAACCAATCCTAAGTGAAAACAAATCAATTCTATTTATTTGTGCACTCCTTATTGCTTAATAATAGTTCATCAATCCTTATTAGAAATACTGAACAAATATACAAAATCAGTTGACAAAAATTTTGTTTCCTAGTCTTCTCTTAAATGAGGTCTATGATTATAAATTTAAAATGTTCTAATGATAATGGAAATATGTTTATTTTATAGGTCATATACATATAGTTACACAAATAATAAAACAATAGGGACTGGAAAGAGGTGTCATGAAGTATCATTCTAGTATACCACCTGAAAGATTATATTTACAAAAATTTATATAAATAATAAAAACAGTTAAATTACTTTTAAATTTTAATGTAAGGTTTAGCTCTCTATATATCTACATAATTGGCATTGTTTCTATTATATTGGGTAAATTATATTGGAATTTGTCATCTTAATTTCTTCTGTTGTCCCTTGTATGATTTTATATATACTAAGCCATGATGATATACTTTTTGAAAAATATCAATGGATCCTGAGCATCCTTTTGCAAATCATGCCAGATCATGAAAATGCTAATCTTTACAACGCTGTAGGAAGTTAATGAACCAGATATTTCTCTAAAAGGAGTTTTCCTTTGGTTTTAGCATAGCAGAGAATCCTAATGGACAGGAAAGATAAATGTTTTAATGTGCAAAATGCTCATAGACCTATTGAAAAAGGAACATGTCCAATGTGAACCTAGCTTCTCACTCTGTACTTTATCTGCAAGAGATCTCAGCATGAGCGGTGAAATGCTGTAGCCATTTGCAGTCGGTCTGTAATGAGCATATTTCTCTCAAAGAGAAATGTGAACGTACAATGTGGAAGCCTGACTGGGGAATATTTCACGCTTTCCTTAACACCTGGAGATGTGTAGGACTGTTGCTCTCCTCCGGTATGGAGTATCAACTCTGCAGATCTGTGGAGGTGGTCCTTGTTAGCAGCCTGCACCCACTCTGTCTTGTTTCTTGTCTGTCCAGAGTTTCTTTAGGTCTTCTTCTTTCCTTTTCCCCCAACTCTGTGTCTTCCTGGGAAGCTCTCATTGTTAACTATCCAAATCTTAATGTCTTCCCAATTTCCCACATTCGGGAGGAAGCAGAACATAGTCATCAGGCTTTCCTTACTGTCTCCTGGGAGAATGAAGTGTAGACTTATGTTAGGACCCTGTTCTCTTGTAGCTGTGGCTTTACTCATCTGTATGCCCCTCCATTAGGATGCAATCTTCTTGAGGCCGGAAATGGCTGTATTCAATGTGTGTTCTTAGAACCTTGCACAGGCTTGGTTCATAGGAAGTACTCAATGATTCTATAAATTGCCACTTTTAATTCTCACAGCGAGCTAGGTGACTTAGGCGCTATATTCCCAATTTTACAAAAGAATAAGCCTAGATTCAAATGATGGAAGAGAACTGTACAATGCCATTAGTATAAGTGAGCCCCAAATTAATTATTGGATTCTCACTGACAAGATCTAGAATTGAGAGAATAATTCTGAGACCTAAGAATTTTGAAAAGCCCTCTGATGTGCTTTGTAATGAGAGGTGGAACTAAGACCATATTATTTTGTTTTAATTAAACATTTTTTGAGAAATGTATTATTTTACATATATATAGTAGGAAAGTGAAAATCCATGGTGATTTATGAAATAGGACCCTAAGATGCATCGTCTTGTGTTTCTTATTTAAGAGAACTGACTTATGACGCTGGAGCAAAAATATAAAATTTTAAACATTCTATAACTCAAAACATTTTACACTTAAATCAAACATATAATTTTATGTCAACAAAGAATTTGTTCATTTTTGGTGTGTGTTTTTCATATATTAATTCAATATTTGTTTCCTGCTCGCTTATGCTCATGTTTAATTTCACCATAGTTTTACACTTGTTAAAATATTGTCCCATGCTATGCATTTCTAATTCAAACATGGAATTAATTTTATTTACTGGTTTTAGTGTTTTATTTAAAGCAGGATTTCTAGTTGAAGTGAAGTATGTGTTCAGCCAGGGCTATGCATCCCTCTCATTTCCTGAATTGCCGTCACGTATGCAAGGCTCTCCTGTTGAAATGGAGAGAATTTTGTGATTGTCACTGTTTTGTGCTGGACTTACAATATAGGACATATATTCAGTTTTATATTGGAGCAAAATCACAGATTTATTAATAGTGCCAGGATAGTCCCCAACAAGGCTGTGGTTTCTGAATACTTGCTCTCTAACTCCAAGAGCACAACAAAATTTAATTTCAGGTTGGAAAGTCGCAGCAGGATTGGGGCTGCTTCACCAGGGTGCATTCGGGCGGTTTATAAACCGAACCCAGAATGGCTCAAGGAAGGCTTCCCAGAGCCCATTATCCTTCAAGAAGCCTTAGCCTTTCCTTTCTGACGTGAGTGAAGGGAACAGGGTTTTAATACAAGTCCTGCAGCAGCTATATCTGAAGGGTCAGAGCTCATGATAAAGCTGCCAACACGGCAACTTTAAGAAAACATCCCAGTGACCTTTAATAACACTGGGTCTGCAGCGTTCACTGTGGAGGGTCTGTATTTTAAAATCCCATCTGAGACACTGATCTCCCATTTGACAGGATCATGGTCTTTAATCTTAGTTTTGGTGTGCAAGAGTTGACTGCACGCCCTGTCAAAGCTGGCCTTTTGCGTGGTTCTGCTGACCTCGGAAAATACTTTTCTCTGCTGATAGGTATATTTTTCTGTTCTCAACTTTGACTTTCTGATCACTCATTTCATTAATACTAAGTACTCCACACCTTCTAAAAGGAGCAGGAACTTTATATCATAGAAGTAGACTGGGTTCACCATAGCTTCTAGTCCATCTATTTTCATTTTTATCCCTTAATCTCTCACACCTTTTATAAATTAAATAACCTTGAAACTGGGCCAGTGATATACAACAATAATTTCAATATCTATGTATGCACTAGTGAAACAAAAGTAAAATTATCACTAAAAACTTTCAGGTGGTGTAACTCCCATTTAATAGTGAGTGAGCAAAGACTTGAAAAAAATTAAGTAACCTGCTTAAGTTGCACAGACAATAATTAGCAGTGCTAGAATTCACTGTTTCCAGATCATTCAGTTTTCAAAACTCATGCTATTTACAATTTTCAAGACATACACTTACATTTCTGGCCTCATCATCTCAGTTTAAATCAATTTAAATTAACAATTAGCTCTGAATAACATTATGGGTTAAAAAGAAAAGCTTAGTCTTGATGGCCAGGGAGGGGGGGGGGGGGGGGGTCAGAGGCTGGGTGGAGGTGAGCAAAGGGTGGAGGTAGGGGAATAGTAATATCTGTAATAATGTCAACAATAAAAATAAACTTAAGAAAGCAAAAACTATTTCAGAGCATAGAAGTAGAGGAAAACTTTCAAAAAATTTTGTGAAATAATTTCAAGTCTCACAAAGACTTTATCAAAATAAAACGAAAACAAAAAACCCACACAAATAAAAACAAACTCAGACCATTCCACCTATGAGTATGGATGCAAAAGTCCTAAAGTATACTCAACAGAATTCAGCAGTCCATTATAGTTCATACTAGAGGTCCAGTGCAAGAAATTTGTGCACGGGAGGGGGTGTGTCCCCCAGCCCAGCCTGCACTCTCTCCAATCTGAGACCCCTCAGTGGATGTCCGACTGTCAGTTTAGGCCCAATCCAGTCGGACATCCCTTTTACAATTTAGGACTGCTGGCTCCTAACCACTTGCCTGCCTGATTGCCCCTAACCGCTTCTGCCTGCCAGTCTGATCACCCCTAACCACTCTCCTGCCAGCCAGATCGACGCCTAATTGCTCCCCTGCTGGCCAATCGCCCCCAACTTCCCTAGCCTGCTGGACCGATCGCCCCTAACTGCCCTCCCCTGCTGGCCTGGTTCCCCCCAATTGCCCTCACCTGCAGGCCTGGTCTCGCCTAACTGCCCTACTCTGCTGGCCTGGCCATCCCTAACTGCTCTCCCCTGCTTGCCTGGTTCCCCCCAACTGCCCACCCCTGCTGGCCTGGTTGTCCATAACTGCCCTCCCCTGCTGGCCTGGATTCCCCCAACTGCCCTCCCCTGCAGGCCTAGTCACCCCTAACTGTCCTTTCCTGCAGGCTTGGTACACCCCAACTGCCCTCGCCTGCTGGCCTGGTCCCTTTCAACTGCCCTCCCTTCCCGGCCTGATTACCCACAACTTCCCTCCCTTAAATGGGGAGGTTGCGGTGCCACCCCCTGTCACGCACAGAGCAGGGCCCATCAGGGGTTTGGGGAGCTCCCCCCTTTCATGCACAGAGCAGGGCCGATCAAGGGGGTTGAGGAGCTCCCCCCTGTCACTCACAGAGTAGGGCCGATAGGGGAGTTGGGGCACCGCCCCCTGTGACACTCAGGGCAGGGCGGATCAGGGGGTTGGAGTGCCGCCCTCTATCACCCACAGAGCAGGGCCGATCAGGTGGTTGGGGCGCCGCCACTCTCACATTCAGGGCAGGGCTGATGGGGAAGTTATGGCTCTACCCCGTCACACACAGAGCAGGGCCTGGGGCGGGGGAGAGGGATTGGGGAGCTCCCCCCAATCAGGCGTAGAGCAGGGCCGATCAGGGGGTTGTGGCCCCACCCTGTCACACACAGAGCCACTTCTGGACTGATTCAACCTTCAGCCCCTCTCTCCTCTCTGGTCAGGGGAGGCAGACTGAAAATTTCACCACTTTAATCACATGGGTGGTTCCCTGTGATTTACATAGATAGAGTCCCAAACCACCTCATTAACACAACAAAAGCTACCTTTATTGCTTGGGAAATTCCAGGGGTTTTAGAAGCTCCCTGAGAGAAATGAGAAGATCAAACATATATTTTTCATCATAAATCACAATATCACGAAATAAAAAAAAAAATACTTAGGAACAAACTTAACCATGAAGACAAAAATCTTGGACACTGAAAATGG
>NW_006300375.1:6048509-6050836 GCF_000327345.1 Myotis davidii | reverse complement strand
AGTAGGTTTCTGGCCTTTGCATACAATGTTGCAAATCTGCTGGCTGAAGTCCGGTGGTATTTGTTACAGACTTTCTGAAACTGCCTGCTCAGAGGCCTGCAGCCGCAGGCAGGGAACATTGGAGTCCTCCATCACTGAAGCAAGCAAGCCTCATGTTAGTTTCAAGCTGCCTGGCTGCCAGCCGCCATCTTGGCTGACAGTTCATTTGCATATCTCGCTGATTAGCCAATGGGAAGGGTAGCGTCATACGCCAATTACCATATTTCTCTTTTATTAGTGTAGATTATAACATGAACAAGTGGGGAATAGTTTAGAAATGGGGTATCATTCAATATTAGGAAATCTAGTAATATAAGTCATCATATTGATAGAGCCCAATAGGAAAACAATATGATCATTTATGTGGATGTTGAAAGGGAATTTGACAAAATTCAATACCCGTTCTTTAAAAAATAAAAGACCTCTGTTAAATAGGAATTGATAAATACTTCTTAAACATGATTTTATGGGCTGTTCTACATCACTAAGCTTTATCTTCAAAGCCATTGTTTAGCCAACATCTATCATAAAGGACAACACTAGAATCATTCCCATTAGAACTAAAAGCTGCTGCCCACTATTTCACTGTGACTTAACATATTGGAGATATATAATAAAGAAAGCAATTAGAGGCATACAACAAGGAAGATAAACTGTCTCTTTTTGTAGATCATGTTGAGATAGGCCAGTAAGCCATGACAAGTGAAATTGGGAACCTGAGACAGATAGCTAAACAATATCACAGCAATTCACAGCTGATACAGAAGGTCACCTCCCTAGAAATAACATCTAGGCCTCAGTTGTATTTCAGCTTCAGACCCCAAAAAGCAGCAAAACCAAGTGGGCCACACCAGAACCAGATGCAAGGACTAATGCCCTCCTGACACTGACCAATCAGTGAAGACCACAGCCCTGGAGGAGCACACCTAAAAAACTGACGAATATTCTGCTAACACTCTCCTCTAAGACCTCCCCTAAGGTGAAGCTTCAAGACAAAGGAGCCAGAGTGTACTTTCCCTCTGAGGAACAGACCCTGCCATTCCCATTCCCTTTTTCTCTCCCCACTTCTTCCCCCACAGGTATAAATGGCCTCAACCCTAAAGAGCCCACTAGGCTTGCTAGCAGGTGAGCAATGGGCAGTGGAAACTCGACCCAGCCTAACCCCTCAGCCTGATCCCAAAGCCTCCTTTTCTCTGACTTTCTAGAGAGCTAGGGCAGCCCAGCCTAGGCTCTCCTATTGCTTCTTTTATTCTAAGCTCTTTTTTGTTTTACATTCTCAGCTTTCATAGTTGTTCCCTCGTAATCGTCTGGATTCGTGATGTGAATTTTTTTCTGCACAGTCAAGAAACCGCAGTCTACCAGCTGGCCCTAGCAGACCCACCAAGGGCCAGGTCCCCTTTCGGGTAACAATATGATTATTTATCTGGAAAACTGAGAGACAATGGAATAACTACTTGATACAAAGAGATGATTTAATAAGATAGGCAATATAACTCTAACATACTTAAATCAATAACCATCATACATAATTAAACAAAAACAGGGCTGACGATGTATTGAAAGGGAATAGAAAACTCCTTACCTGAACGTCAAGTAATAGTAGTTTCCAATATTTTTTTTTTCATTTGGGAAGTATGGGCAAGTATGGTGTGTGCAGAGAACAATTAGACCATTTTGTGTTTGTGTAGAAGGGCAAGGAAGAAAAAGGGAGCAAACCCTGGAGAGCCTTGAATGGTGAAGAGTGGAGCTGGTTGAGGAAAATTGGGATGGAACACAGGTACTTTACTCTAGTTTTGTTTTGCTTTACAATTTGACTCAAATTTTGAAGTTGATCATTTTGAAACACATGGTCATCCCATCAGAGTAGTACCAGTGTATTCATTATTCTCATAAAGAGTCTGTGTTTTGGGTTGTTTTTTTTCTGTTTCATCCCCCATGTGAATTTCACCTAAGCGGAAACTGGTTATTTGTCAGTCTTTCATTGGTATTCATAAAATTCTACCTGCTTCATCTGTCAGTGCAACTGGGGGTATGTGGGGATGTGGAATTGAGTTTTGACCCCTGTTCTACTCCAACTGAGAGTCAGTCAAGCAGAATTTTTTTTTTTGGGGGGGGGCGGCGGGGGGTTGCTTATTCAATTGCTTGACTAAATACATTGTCTTATTTCCTTGGATTGGAATTTTTGTGGATTATTATTGGGAGTTGGGGGTGGATTTCTCTTATGGTGGTATATCCTGAGCTAAACTGAATCATGAAAAACCAAGAATAGATTCCAAGTGCACATAGAA
>NW_006300375.1:6027635-6048455 GCF_000327345.1 Myotis davidii | reverse complement strand
CCCCTATACTGTTTCTGTTTATAGTTGGTGATTTCTCCATTTGAAATGATTATAAGCAAGATCGGCTTTGCAGTTGTGACAAAAATAATCAACACTAAAAAAAATTAAATTAAATGCTCAGTGGCAAACTCAAGTTTAGACTTGAGTAATTAGGTTTGGGAATACATTCTTGCTACTGAGGGATAAGCTCCTAGAAACCACCGTTATTAATGATCTGAAACACTAAGAAAGACTCAACTGTTTTGACATAAATGATAACGCCATAATAATTTAGGAAGAATAAAAGTAAGCTCAAGGAACTTCAACTAGAAGCAATTTTAGCCTATCAAATTTTCTATAGGGCAATCTTACTTGTAAGTAAGATAATAAATCTGCAGAAATGAGCTGTTTGCAGTTAAAATTAAGCATGTCAAATCATTTTATGACCATTTATAAAGTCAAGTGCCTGTTAATAAAATAGTTAGATTTTTATTGTTATTACTTTCTTTAAAACCATTTCCATTTTAGATGAATTATTTTCTTGAAGGGGTCCAGCTTGGGGGGATTCTGACATTTAATTTTTCTGGGTTTGAAAAAACTGTAAATATCTTCATAATTTTCACCTTCTTCATCTTCTACTATTTTTTTATTTGTTGGGGTGACATTGGTTAATAAAATTTTATGTTTCAGATGTATAATTCTATCATATATCATCTATATATTGTATTGTGTTCACCACCCCAAGTCAAGTTTCCTTCCATCACCATCTAGTCCCCTTTACCTTCAACTACCTCCCCTACTTCCCCCCTCACAAATATCCTTCCTCTTGTAATCACCTTACTGTTGCCTGTGTCCTTGAGTCCTCTTCCTCTCCCCCCTAATCCCTTTATCCAGCCTGCAACCCCCACTCCTCTCTGACAGCTATCGCTCTGTTCTCTATGAGTCTGTTTCTATTTTGCTTGTTAGTTTATTTTGTTCATTGGATTCCACATATGAGTGAAATCATGTAATACTTGTCTTTCTCTTACTGGCTTATTTCACTTAACATAAATAACACTCTCCAGGCCCATCCATGCTGTTGCAAATGATAAGATTTCCTTCCTTTGTACGGTTACCTCTTACTCTTAAATGTTTAGTGAGGGTTCCTATTGGCTTCGGATTTATGAATTGAACAATCATCATTATTGTCTAGCCAATTATAATGTTAATCAATTTAATGATACTACCAATGATATTTTTTTGGTTAAAATGTAAATTCTCAAACAGAGCTTTGGGTGTTTTTTTTAAATATATATATCTGTTTCTAGTGAACTGAAGAATAGTAGAAAAACTTGGTTGATAGTAATAGCCGTATAATGTTGTTATTAATCACTTCATGATATCTATCATAGGAAAGAAACTATAAGATAGCCCTGCCATAAACTTCTTGGTACAGTCTTTATTTCTTAACAGTAAAATTAGAGATTGAATACCCAGTTATGTAATAGCAGCATTTAGGTGAGCATAGAGTTGACTTCTAAAAGCTCAAACCACATAATACCTGTCTGACATTTAATGCCATTATTAGTCACATATAGAAATTATTAGAATAACTCTTGCCTCTCCCAGTTTTGCTGTTAAAGATTCAGCAATGATAGATTCCTAAAATGCACAGTTCACCTGTTAAAAGCCTTCCTGCCTACCCTTGCCCATGCTGTTCTCATGTCCAGGAATACCTTCTTAATTTCTGAGCTCTTACCCATCTACAACCAACTCAACCATCACGTGCAAAGAGCTTCCATGAAATTAGCCACCCCATCCCACCATAGCATCCTATACATAACCAACCTGCACCCTCCCCGAGTATTCTGTCTATGCTTCCACAATAACATGTACAACAGTGTGTAGATTTCATCATATTCCGTAAGATGACCAGTGCTTCATATCCTTCATGGAACATAATAGGTGCTCAATAATTATTATTTCCATTTATGAAGACGAGATAAAGTAATACCCATTTCTCATTAGTTATTTATTCAGTGAACCTTAAAACATCTTCTCTGCAAAGCGTGTAATTGTCTAGCCCATGATAATGTTAATCAATTTAATGACATTGCCAATGTTATTTTTTTGGTTAAAATGTAAATTCTCAAATAGAGCCTTAAAGATAACAGTATATGCAATTCCATACAGCAACGGGTATGACAATCTTTAGCAGTTTACTTTGGCACAAAATCCAATTAATGAGATAGTGAATGTTCTAAACCATGCTACCCATGATTTCTATAAATGAGTTAAAGTTCTTAAATTAGAATAAATTTGAAATGACTTATTTCTGTGTTCTTGCTTAGCTGAGTGTTAACAGAAATGGTGATAACAGCAAATAATCAACTGGAGGCTGTCTTTTGGGAAGTATATCAAGAGGAGTAACAATAGGGAACATACTTATTTTGAAAGTATTAAGGACACATTATTAAAGTGGGCATGTTCACTAAAACAAGATATTAGACTATGTGCAAACCCTCTTCCACTTTTTATTCACATTTATGACATTAGCTTTGTGCACTGGAATCCTCTGGAATCCTCTTCCTTTTTTAACAGACAAAGAAACAAGTGTGAACACCAGAAAACAAGGATTAAGGACATTAATCTGAGGCTGTTATCTCTGGCAATAACAAGCTGTGAGATCTATAGAAAAGTTTAGTTTCTGTGGCCATAACTATGTGCATCTCTGAAGAATGTGGTAAGGACGGACTTTTTTCAAAACTGTTTGCAACCTGTAAGTTCTGTGGCTCTTTCTGTGCTGGAACATCTATAATAGATGAGGAGAAGCTGCTTGTGCTGTTGTCTTTGATTCAGTAATTCGTCAACAGGCATTTATTGGGGGCCTTCTATGTCGGTGGTGCTGACCCAGGTCTTACAGAGCAACTGACCCAAAGAAATTTGGAATGTAGCTGAGTTACAGTAAATAATAATGAGAAAAACAAAAGTATATGTCATGAGGCTTGATTTCCTATACTCTAGCCTCCTAAAGGACAGCGGGAGGCTCTCCCTCAAACATTTTCCAATCCTCTATCTCCATTAGCATAGATCTCTTTTCTTTAGTCCTTTGAGAATCAAAATCTACACCTCTTCTCCAAACAATACCTGTCACAGATAGCTGATAGATTTCTAGCCAGCTTAATTTACAGCGAACACTGCCTTCCAAAGAGACTAAGCTTTCCAGAGAAAATAATAAGTTTAACAGTGAGGATAATAACAAAACCATAGAAATTGATTAAATTGTTTCCATACTATTTGCTTTGAATCAACTATAAAAATGTCAGAAATATTCATTTTAATTTCTTCACTGGACAAATATTAAAAATCTGCATAAGCATAATATACCTTTTTGGACGCAGTGCAAAAAAAAGAAATGTCAGAGAGCCAGATCTTGGAGGGATATGCCCAGATAAAAGGCATTCAAATATATTAAAGACAGTAATCTTATGTGCTTCCCAAAAGATCTCTAGTTTGCAACAATTTTTCTCCATTGTAATTTAGAACTATATGCAGTATTTTGAAAGTGCTAGACAGACACCTGTGCCCAAGTCCTGACTATACTACATACAATATACCCTGTGACCTTGTGCCCACTTAATTTCATTGAATTTCCAGTTCTGTTTCTTTATCTGTAAAATAAAGAGATCAAAAAAGGAGTTCTATCATTCTTTCTAGTGGTAAACTCTTACTCTTCTATTTTGGTGGTTTGAATTTTCTGTTAACCCAGAAGTACAGATGTGAATCTTATCTAATAAAAGAGAAACGTGCAAAATGACTGTACCTCCGCTACACCCACAAGCCACACCCACAAGCCAATTAGGAGCAAGTATGCAAATAAACCCAACCAAGATGGCAGCGGCCACGGAGCTGGAGCAAACAAGAGGCTTTGGTGGCCCCTGGCGATGGAGGAAGCGAAGCTTCCCACCTGCCCTGGCTGGCTGTGGGCTTCGCTCAAGGTTACAAAGTTTCAATTATAGAAGATAAATAAATCCCAGGTACCTGCTTCCAGCCAGCATGGCCTCCGCTCAAGGAGGGTTGGGAGCCTGGGTTGCCCGGGGCGGGGCAGTGGCCAGCCGTCCAACAGCTATCAGCCCCTCACCCAGGCTGGCCAGGCAACCCAGCGGGGACCCCCACCCCATCTTAAATTTAGATACACAAATCCCCTTCTTCTCTCCCTTCTCCTCTCCCTTCTTTCTCCTTTCCCTTCTTTCTCCTCTCTCTCCTATGCTGCCCTAAGACCAGAATAGAACCTGGGACCCTTCAGTCCACAGGCCAATGCTCTTTCCACTGAGCCAAACCTGTCAGGACTCTTTAGAGCCAAAACAGTCAGGGCTTTTTAGAAGGAAGATAAAACAACCTCAAAAAGAATGGTGTATATAACGGATTAATTTCCAGAGCATTCACAGATGCCATTTATGTTGCAAGTCTTCCTTCCTGAATTGTTTCAGTGGCACCGCCCAGCCCCAGCCCCAGCCCCAGCCCCAGCCCCAGCCCCAACCCCAGCCAGGGACGCCTGTAATACGGTATGTGCAGCGAGTTCTCCTCTCAAAGCGCGTCATTCTCAATTCTGAAAGGATCCAAGGCCTTGGCTAAGGGTTAGGGTTGGCAGGGAAATGGCCGTTTACCAGGTTCCTGACATGCACCCAGCTGTGCGGGGCACGCTGCCCACACTGCACATCGAGGCGGGGAGGTACCTCAAGTCCCATTGCATTTACACTCAAGGAAACGACTTCCGAGGAAGCAATTACGGAGGCAAAGGGGGGCGCTTGGCTATGGTGTAGCAGGTTCTCAAGTTCGTCTGTTCCCTCTAAACGTTGCTGCCTACTCACAACTCCAGCTGTCACTGGGGGAAACTGGGCTCTGAGAAGTAATTTGTCCAGAGAGTTTATGGCAGAAGCAGCCCTGGAGCCTCAGTCCTAACTTGCTGCCCCTGCTCCCATCACACAGTGGATTCCTCCTTATGACACCATCTGTGGGCCCCAGGACCATGGCTAGGAGAGTTTTTCTAATTACCTTTTCCTGTCTGTGTGAGGTACCCTCCCCTGGGGCCCAGTGCTATCCTGTGCTTATGTCTGCCATGGCTCTAGTTTAGAATAATAAAAAACAATACGTCTAAAAACCATCAAAAACACACTCACATATATGTGTTATGATAATTCCATGTAACCTTAATAGACTATTAACTTAAGATAGGAACAAAAAAATAAAAAGTCTTCCACAGTATTAGCGGAAGTGGGTATATAATTATGTATCTTAGGCTACATAAACAATCTGCATGGCAAAGAAGCTCAGTTATAATAATTATCTCCTAATAGGTATTTTACTTGAGGTTTTGTGTTGTCTACAGCTCTTTGAAATGATAGCGATGACAGCAATCCCTCTTAAAGATTATATATACACATGGATAGTTTATTCTTGTAGGGATATTGAGCTCATTTTTAGATGGCTGACCTTTTAAAATATTGAAAACATGTCTACATGGCACACATATTGCTCAACGCAAGCATAAAGCACTGGATTTATTGCCAATGTTTGAGCAGACTCTAATCCTTTAGCTGTTCCATTTTACAATTTATCAGATCCTCTGGTTTGACTGGGTCAGGTCTAATTTTCAAAGTCTTGGACCAATGTGTCCTGTCTTAGGAAAGTTCAGGCACTCTGCATTTCAACATCTGGGGAAGGTGTATGGTCTCATTAACAAATTATGTAACAACAAAAAAACATTTTAAAAAATTAATTATGTGTATGTGTAGCTTATGTTAAAATGTTGTCGTATTGATATCTAGAAAACAAAGATCATTAATTGCATATTTCTGCCTTATAGAGTATCTTTTCTTTCTAAATGAAAATATTCTGTGTAGGCCATTAAAAGCCATTTGTGCTTCTACTTTTTGGAATACTGTTTTCAACATGGTGATACTTCTTAAACCTGGCCACATTGAAAATAGGACATTTTAAATGTTTTTCACTGTGAATATTTGAGAGATCAGAATGCAGTGAAGCCTGTCTAAGGAGATGTTTCCAGTTTGATTTCAGGATCAGAAAACCTGGTGAGCCAATTAAATCATATGGCACTTCATAGTGTAATATGATTAGTGCAATTTTTGTGCAATTTTTTCTAATTTGCTAAATCTATAACAACTGCTTGTATGCCTTTGGAAGCATAAACTGTAAAATACTTTAACTTGTTTTCATGGTAATTTCATTAATAGTATTACTTTCTTTAAAGTATTTCATCTTTCTAATCTAATAAAAACACAATTTGTAGTATCCCTTAGGAGTTACTCATACTATTACTTTCTTTAATAAAAGAAACCTGTAAATTTATGGGGTTTCACTCTTTAATTATTATTTTAATTATTCTTTTGGTATGTTTTTATATGTTGATTAATTTGTCAAAATACTGTTTTTGCTTGACTGGTGGGTTTCTTCAGGTCTGTACTTGTCATTCTAATAATTATCTCAGTATATAAAGGCTTCACCAATTTTTCAGGTTACAGGGCTTCTGTTGGATGTGTGTTTTCTTCATCTATAAAGGAAATAGCATTGTGGTAGGTGTGGAAATTGTATGAAGCCTTGAGTCAGACACTTTGACTTACTGTGTAATGGGGTTATCTTTCTATCTTAGATTTGAGAAAAATGGAACAGGTAATCTAAAGCTTCACTTAAAACACAGCAGTTTGAGACATTTTCTGTTTATATGCAGTCACATATTCGTAAAATGGCTCTGAAAGCCATTCCAACAATTCCAAATGATTGCTATTCACTTACTCAAAATTCATTCAGTGGTTACCTGCTCAATGACAGGCAGAATTCCAGGCAATGGATAGAGAGTGGTGCACAGACATAGAGCCTACCATCATGGAAAGTATATTTCATGGAGAAGTCAGTGGCTCTATATATGGACACACATTGTATTGTGATAGAAGAAGGGGATCACAATTTTTGAGGAATAATGTGCAGCAGATTAATGACTTCATTAAGAAGCTTGGTCCTTTACTTTTAGCCCCTTAGGGATTGGGAGTGTCTCCCCTCTAAAAGCGAATGGCCACCTGAAGCAGAGAAGATACCTGAACAAATTCAGGGTGATGATGAAAAGGAAGGTGGGGGAAGGGCTGTGGCTGCATTCCTCACTCCTGAATGCAAGCCTTCTGCTCTGGCCAAACTCAACAATTCATAATTCCCTAACCACATTTTGCACTTGTGTATACTGGTGCTGGCTTGTACTGTCCCTCCGCATGGAAAGGTGTTCTCCCTTCAAGGCTAACCTAAATCTATACTTCCTTTCAAAGATTAACTTTTCCATCAAACCTCAGCATACTCATGCAATTGTAATACATTATGTCTGTACCAATATTTTTAGTATTAGGCATATAGAGAGACTGACTCCTAATTACATTTTGATGAATAAATACAATGTCTTAAGGATTTCACTTCCTTGATTTTTTGTTTCTTGGATTTGGTTTTAGAGTATCTTTATTGAAGCAGGTGACTAAATAGAAAGAACTTACTGTTACTTACATAGCTTAAAGACGGTTGGATCAGGAGGTAGAAGGAACTAAGGATCTCACAGGTTCTCCTCCTGTGAACCTGTGATCTTTTAAAATATGTTTTATTCATAAAACGATGGAGAATGTATTATAAAATTATAACTCAAAGTAAATTAAAAAAGTAAGATAGGCTGAACTCAAGCTTATTATAATAGAAATGATTTTAATATGTTTATATTGTTAGGCTAAAATTAATCATTGATACAGTTAGTGTAGAAATGTATAGTTACATAGATGTGGAAAAAGATGCTGGATTATTTTTAATAGGACATTTGGGCATATTGTGAACAGTAAAGTCAATATGCATTTAAATATTTCCATAAATAAATGCTTGTTGAAGGAACGCCATAAATATAACATTCGTTTTTTTGGGTTATACAACTATAAAAGTAAGTTATGTAGTAATGAAATGCTAAATTAGTTGCTGGAATTATGATTACTTCTCTATATAATTTCAGCTTGACCAGATGAAATAGCAGGTGATGAAATATACTACATAGGGAGTATGCCTTCAACTAAAATGGAAAGCTAATTAGTGTGCAAATAAAAGTACTGAAATATCAATATTGCAGGTAATGCAGAAGAAAACCCCACCATAGTTGTAGAAAAGCTCTGAGGGCCAAGAATAGCAAAAATAGCATTTAAGAAAGCAAACTTCCTAAATGAATTTCTTAATTTGCAAAAACAAAATTGGAAGGCAAGACAAAGGAGGAAATCATAAATTCAGGAGGTGATTTATGTGAGGATGGTAACTTTTTTTTTAATATATTTTATTGATTTTTTACAGAGAGGAAAGGAGAGGGATAAGAGAGTTAGAAACATCGATGAGAGAGAAACATCGATCAGCTGCCTCCTGCACACTCCCCACTGGGTATGTGCCCGCAACCAACGTACATGCCCTTGACCAGAATTGAACCTGGGACCCTTGAGTCCGCAGGTCAACGCTCTATCCACTGAGCCAAACTTGTCAGGGCGTGAGGATGGTAACTTTTAAAAAATTTCCAATAGTTTACCAAATAACCTACAGGTAACCTAAAGTTTTCTTTTCTAAAGTTTAGAAGAAGGCATGCTGAATGTGCAGGTAGTACTCTCTGAGACTTGTGGTACTCCCTCTCATTGCAAATTAAGTATCCTGGCGCGAGTTTCTGGACAAGAACTGAGCAGGTGCGAACTTTCAGTTGACTCTGTCATTGAGAATAAGGAACTTGATTTTACGGTGAAATGAAACTACCTTTATATTCAGTGATCACTGTCTCTGAATTATGTGAGGTCTACAGTCAGGTTCTGAAATGTTAAACCTACTAAGTGAGATGAGGAGATTATCATCTTGTCCCTCTGAACGAATCATATAAAAAAGTGTAGGAGGACCCCTGAAAAAAGTACAGTCTCAGGAGAAACAGCAAAGTGAATCAAGTTTGTCCTTTTGACAGGCTGCCTGCCTCTGTGCTGTTTCTCCCCGTGGGGTCCCCGTTCACTGAGACCCTGCCGCAGAGAATGGGACTCACAACGTGGCCCTCTGACCAGCTGAGTGAGCATTGCTGGGGAGCTTATGAGAAACACAGGATCTCAGACTCCATCCCAGACCTAAAAAATCAGAATCTTCATTGCAACAAGGTTTGCAAGTGGTTCCTCTGAATGTAAAACTTTGCACATTTGCGTGCCAGTAGTTCAGGATGTTCGTCACAGCAAGCAAGCTGTTCTGATCAATACTCCACTGTCAGTGGTTATTGGGTATTGTGTAAGCATAGGTCTGAAGTCCTGGTGCACACATACTGTGGTTTTTATATTGAGTTCTACAGAACCAAATGTGGCTTTAAAGGCAACAATAAGGTTTATTTGAAATTTATTTAAAGTTTTATTTTAACTCCTAAACACTGTAGAGAAAAAAATTTAATAAAGCACCTTCAAAATGCTTTGAAGACTACTAATACATTCGGTGATGCTGCCCAGGATAACATATTTTAGGGTTGAAATAAAGTTCTTCTGTTCTCCCTGTTTAATTAAGTAGCATCCATAGGCTACAAATGGTACTGTGGTACCATTTGCAGTTTCTTACTGGTATGTCCAAATACCAAAGTCCTCGATGCTTTGCCGTTAAAATCAAGTATAGAAATAAAAAAGAAATAAAAAAGATACACTGGATAAAATAAAACTGCAACTGTCATGCAGAACCCTGGGCGGAATCATCGCATCCATCCCAACAGCTACACTGTCCATTTGGTGCTATATTAAGCAATTGTTATACATTTGAACTTTCAAAACACAGCTTGTATTGGTTTTATGTACTGGGGTACCAATTTCATTTTTAAAAATGCATTCTGATTTTAAGCATTTTGGGAAAGCATCGGCACAAGTGCACAGATGATTCTGGCTGACAGAGCCGCTGATACCAGGGCGAGCTGGGGGCAGAGTTAATTTGATGCATCACTTGCTCTGGAGCCCTTTGATCACAGCCAATTGACACCTGCCAGCTTCCCTGTATGTTCCTGATCCTGGTCAAGCAGTTCTCTGGTAGCAGCAATAGAGGCATTCTGATTCATTGTTTATGAGAAGCAAACTTTCAAGCTAGGACATGCTCTGACACAAATTATATATGTCCTGGGAACTACTCCAATAATTAGTTTACTAAAGCACGAGTCTGGATCTAAGACTGACATCATACATAAACATAGTCCATATTTCTTAGTGTAGAGAGATGTTTCTTCCGAAATTACTTTAGTTCCTTGGCTTGATTTTCTATTATTGAATTGATCCATTTCTTCTGTTGTCCCATTAATAAGCATTTACTGAGAGTAGGCTAGGCACCTTGTCATGCTAAGAATCATAAGATAAAAATTCCTAACTGCAAAGCATCACAATTTAGAAGTCATATGCTCAAGCAAATAATTACAAAACAGCGTGATAAGGGTATGTTGGACATATGCAAATGGTTCCATGGGAGTACAGTAGAAGAAATAAATAATTAGAAAGGGGAAAGCTAGGTTAATTTGTAATTTGTTTTGGTTGGTAATGGGTCTTAATCTTTTTTTAATATACTGATAAAATATTAGGGTTTGGAGTTACATTTGATTATTCAACCTGATTTGGACATAAAACATTTCATGCCATTAAGAATTGAAATGCCAATAATCAGCATATGGATCATGTTGATTTTAGAAATATGAAAAGCAAACAAACAAAAATATTGCCCTAGCCAGTTTGCTCAATGGATAGTGCGCTGGCCTGAGGACCAAAGGATCCTGGGTTGGATTCTGGTCAAGGTCACATACCTCAGTTCCAGGCTCCTCCCTGGCTTGGACCCTGGTCGCAGCTCATGCAGGAGGCAACCAATCCATGTGTCTTTCTCACATGGATGTTTCTCTCTCTGTGTTTCTCCCTCTCTCTTCCACTCTCTCTAAAAATCACTGGAAAAATATCTTCCAGTGAGGATTAACAAATAAAGAAGACTGAAAAAAAATATTAAAGTTGCATTTAAATAAAAGATCACTTTTGAATAAATTATTAATACTGGATTTTAGCAGTATTTATTTAGTTAATCTCACTTGATAGATATATGCTTCTCGTGTGTATGTTTGTATTCAGTAATCTTTTTTTTTTTTTGAGACATGGATTTTCTGCTTTGTGCCCTTTTTAGAGCACATTTACATTCCAACCTGTTTTTTTTGTGTGTGTTTTTTTAATAACTCAGTACATTTCTGTACTACTTCCACCAAATTAATTGATACAATGAGCTGATGTAAATTACTTTCACTATTAGGCTGAGCTAATTTTAACCCACAATTACTTAGGAAGTAAATATACTACACAAAGGCACATACATACAGTATTCCAAAATTAAATATCAAGGATGTTTTTTAGTTTTATGTAATTTTGAAGTGTCTGTTCCATTGATTGCTCCCATGATCTGGACAATCAGGACTCCTGGATATAAGTACCTCTGCTGAGGCCCACACCTCTGTGTCTGCAGAGGGTAGTGGCTGTGGGAATGCATCCAAAACAACAACCCGTGACCACCTGCCGCTAGTGTTTTTACCTCCTTGTCATTGCTTTTCGCTTCTGCAGCTGGGACAATTTTCAACATTTTCCTTATAAAAGTGCAACTCCTCTTTTAATGCCTGGATGAAATGTTCTACACTTCATTAAGCCCGTTATTTAGATTTTACTCATAACTACTCTGGTATCCATATTTCTGTCGCATTTCATATTTCTTCGATGAGTCATGAAATTCTGCCTCATATTGTATTTTGCATGAATCTTATCCTTTACCTCCACCTAGGTTATAAGGTCTTTGGAGAAGGGCCATTTTTATAGCCTTGATAACACCATGCCCAACACCAACACCAAATGCCTATCAAATGTAGGGTGTCAAGGAGTGGTATCAGCATAAGGTTACTATAAATTGTTCCCTTTGTCTGTCTCCTTTAAGTTAGGATATGCATAGCACAACAAAGGACCCTCTGTACAGCCTGCCAGGATACCTGAGGGATCTGTACATCCGTATATCTGAAGGTGAATGGATTGGACCTCACAGAGGCGGCAGAACTAGGGAAGCAGAGATGGATGCCTGTGATGACCCTGGTCTCCCTGGCAGTGGTGCCCACAATCTAGGAAACCCCCGCACTGATGTTGGTACCAAAGACACCTCTGACAGAGGGGTTGGAGGGTGGGAGGTATGTGCTCCCAAATACTAGAGCCATGAGGCAGCTCATGTAAGAGAAACAAAACAAAAAAAACCAACAAAAAAATGTGCTTTAGCTCCACCTGCTGGGGGAAAAGGGCCTTTATTGCCAATATATCAAATTGTTAAAATCAAAGCAAAGCTTTACCTAATAAGAAAGGTTTCCTACTTCAAATGCACTGGGCAGAGGCACATCTAATTAAATAGCATGAAAAATCATGGTATCACAAAAGTAAAATGACAATTTTCCAGTAACCAAACTCAAAGTCATGGAAGATTGCAATCATGAATATACTACATAGGGCATATACCCTATGTAGTATATTTCATTACCTGCTATTTCTTCTGGCCAAGCTGAAATTATATAGAGAAGTAATTATAATTCCAGCAACTAATTTAGTATTTCATTAGGATGTAACTGATAAATAATTCAAAATAGCTGTTACAAAGAAATTCAACAAGCTACAAGTAACCTCAAATAGGCCATTCAATGAACTCAAGAATAAAGTTAACGAACAGAGGTATGCTTTACTAAAGAAATTGAAATTCTAAAAAAGAACCAAACAGAACTTCTGGAACAGAAGAACTCAATAAATGAGATGAAGAATTCATTAGAAAGCATTAGTAATAGCGCTGATTAGATGGAAGAGATAATAAGTGACCTGGAAGATAGGAACCTAGAAATGATTTCAGAAGAAATAAAACTAAAGTTTTAAAAATGTAAAGAAAACAAGACACTGGAGATAGGGGAGGCTGGGGGAGGTCAAAGGGAGGGGAAAAAAGACATATATAATACTCTTTGTAATACTTTAAGCAATAAACAAAATTTAAAAAGAAAAGAAAGAAAACCTATGAGACCTATTAGACTCCATTAGGAGAGCCAACAGAAAAATGAATAATGGGTATACCAGAAGAAGAAGGGGGTACAGAGGGATTACTTAAGTAAATAACAGCTGAGAAATTCCTATAACCTGGGGGAAGAACTAGGCATACAAGTCCATGAAGCTGTTAAACCACTTTACTATCATAAGGCAAAAAAGACCCTCTCCAAGACATATTATAATAAAGCTATCAAAAGTTAATGATAAAGATATTAAAGACATCCAGCTAAGAAAAAGAAATTATCCTACAAAAGAATACCCATTAGATAATAATCAGATTTCTTAGCAGAAACTCTGCAGGCAAGGAGAGAGTGGAATGACATATTCAAAGTATTGAAAGGTAAATATTGCCAGCCAAAAATACTCTAGTCAGCAAAGTTATTCTTCAGATATGGAAAAATAGAAGCTTTTTCAGTCAAATAAAAGCTGGGTGAGTTCACCACCATTAGACCAAAAAGAGTATTTTATCTGTAAAACATTTTATACAAACCTCATCGTAACCACACAACAAAAATCTAGAGTAAAGACATGAAACATAAAAAAGGGTGAAATTGAGCACATTATTATAGAAAGCTGCCAACTTTAAAGGGTAGGCAAAAACACAAGGAAAAATAAACAATAGAGATATACAACAACCAGAAAACAAAAGATAAAGTGGTAGTAGTAAGTCCCCATATATCAGTAATTACCATAAATGTAAATAGATTCAACTCACCGACCAAGGGCATAGAGTAGCTACATGAATTAAAAAACAAGACCTAACTATATGCTGCCTTCAAAAAACTCATTTCAGCTCCAAAGACAAGCATGGGCTCAGAGTGAAGGGGTTGAAGAGGATACTTCAAGCAAATAGTAACCAAAAGTAATCAGATTTATCAGACAAATAGACTTTAAATAAAAAAAAAATAATGGTAACAAGAGACAAAGAAGGCTGTTATATAATGATAAAGAGGTTAATATTTCAAAAAGGTATAAAAATCATAAATACATAGGCTCCTGACCTATGAGCACTAAAATATATTAATCATAGCATATGTTAATGGAGAAATAGAAAACAATATAAAAATAGTGGGGGATTTCAATACCCCTCTATCAGCAATGGATAGACTGTTCAGACAGAAAATACTTTGAAACACACTATAAAACAATGGAACTAGCCTGGCCAGTGTGGATCAGGGGTTGAGTGTCAACCTATGACCAGAAAGTCATGGTTCAATTCCCAGTCAGGACACATGCCTGAGTTGTGGACTCAATCCTTGGGGGGGGCGGGGGGGGGGGGGTAGTAGGCAGCCAATCAATGATCTTCTCTCATCATTGATGTTTTTACCCTCTCCCTGTCCTTTCCTCTTTAAAATAATATATATATTAAAAAAACACAAAGGAGCTAAACACACATACATAAAAAATTCCATCTAACAGCAGCAGCAGAATACACATTTTCTCAAGTGCACATGGAGCATTATTCAGGAAAGATTATATAATAAGCCACAAAACTAATCTTAAAATGTAATCTTTTCTCAGACCACATTGGCATGAAATTAGAAATCAACAATAAGAGAAAAATGAATAGATCTTCAAATCTGTGGAAACTAAACAACATACTTTTAAATAACCAATGGTTAAAAGAAGAGATCAAAAGGGAAACAAAAAGACATTACCCTAAAACAAGTGAATATGAAAATGCATTTCAAATGTTGTGGGGGTGCAGCAAAAGCAGTTCTGAGAGGTATGTTTATAGCAACAAAAACTCTATGTTAAGAAATTAGAAAGATCTCAAGTATACAACCTACCTTTGCATTCAAGAAACTAGAAAAAGATGATACAATTGAGCCCAAACTTAGCAGAAGGAAGGAAATAATTAAAAGCAGAGCAGAAATAAATGAAATAGAGATCAAAGAAACCAAACAGGTTCAGCAAATCTGAAAGCTGATTCTTTGAAAAGATAAACAAAATTGGCAAACCTTTAGACTAAGAAAAAAGAAAGAAGACTTAAGTAAGTACAATTATAAATGAAAGAGGAGACATTACAACTGATACTACAAAATTATAACCATAAAGACAAACAATCCAATTTAAAACTGGCAAAGAACTTGAATAGACAACATACAGATGGCCAATAGACATGAAAAAAAATGTTCAACATCACTAATCACCAGAGAAATGCAAATTAAAACACAATGAGATATCACAGCACACCTATTAGAATGGCTATCATTAAGAAAACAAGAAACAATGGGTGAAAAATCAAAAAAGAAACAACAGATACTGGTGGGAATGTAAATTAGCCCAACCACTATGGAAAACAACATGGAGGTTTCTCAAACACTAAAAATAGATCTTCCATACATTCCAGCTATTCTACTTCTGAGTATGCTGTATACCCAAAGGAAATGAAAACAGGATTTTGATAAGATATGTGTACTCCCATGTTTATCACCACATTATTCACGATAGTCGAGATATGAGAACAACCCAAATGCATGAATGGTTAATAAAGATGTGATATGTATATACACAATGGATTCACCTATGAGAAGAACACACATCCTGCCATTTGAGACAACATATTTGGACCTTGAGCACATTATGCTAATGTAAGATAAGTCAGATGGAGAAAGAGAAGTACTATATGAAATCACGAATATGTGAATTCTAAAAAAAATAAATCCTACCTATAAAAAAAAACACAAAGTAAAATGATGGTTACCAGGGGATGGAAGGTGGGGGTAAGATTGATGGTATTTTGGGGTACAAACTTGTAATAAGTAGTAAATAAGCCATAGAGACTTAATGCACATATAATGAACACAGTCATTATTACTTATTATAATGATGTAATGTGATAAATCTTGCTTCAAATGCAATCATATTACAATATATAAATATATGAAAGTAACATACTATAAACCTTAAATTTATAAGTTGTAATATCAAATTTATCAAATAAAAATAAATTTTATACATAAAAGAGTTCCAAGAGAGAATAAGTAAATAACTGTGGAGTGAATTTTCTATCTCTCATAATAATCCAATATTATGCCTTTGAAGATTTTATTTCCCCCATTAATTAATGTTCTTCCTCTCATTTTCTTCTCTTATAATCCTGCCCATTCATTGAGGCTCAATCTAAAAGCCTTTTGCTGTGCCTCAAACCTACATATGGTCCCTCATGTGAAACTTCATTGTCCATCCCTGCATTTGCTTATATATATATATACTTTCCTGGGTTGTAAGCTTTTGAAAGGCAGTGACCTGAAGTTTGTTCATCTTTCACTTCCCATGTTTGTTGCATGACTAAAGGTTTGCAAAGAATTGTAGAGGAAAAACATTTCTATGTTTTTACTATTTCTACGAGGTTCCATGCCTAACTGGGGCATGCTCTGCTACAGTTATTTTAGACATGGATATATATATATACTTTCCTGGGTTGTAAGCTTTTGAAAGGCAGTGACCTGAAGTTTGTTCATCTTTCACTTCCCATGTTTGTTGCATGACTAAAGGTTTGCAAAGAATTGTAGAGGAAAAACATTTCTATGTTTTTACTATTTCTACGAGGTTCCATGCCTAACTGGGGCATGCTCTGCTACAGTTATTTTAGACATGGCTGATGGTAGCTCAAAAAAAGAACAGGGCTGGAGAATGCTATATCTGAGCCCAGTCCATCTTATTTTGTAGCAGGAAATTTACAGGGCTTCATTATAATTAAGGAATTCTATGCAGGGTGGCTCTCCATCAGCCTATGACCTATGACCTACTATTATAGATTCTGCTGTTTTATTCTAGGTGCCTTTTCTGTGTAAATCCAGAAATGTCCTATAAATGCTAACACATAACAACTAATACCTTTGTTATCTGTGAGCATCTTAACCTGGATCATAAAGAATCAGTTTGTGAAGTTGGAGAGAGAAATTGATGAAAAAGATAGGGGAAAGGAAAGAGTCTGTGTTATTGAAGCATGAGTATTCCTAAACAAATTTCAATTTCATTCACTTTTGCTAAGATACAGGCAAGCTATGCAATCGTGCCCTGAAAGCTATGGTCCAGATATTCATAGCTCCCATTCATTTATTGGCCCTCTATTATCCTTCCTAGCAATTATCTAGTTTATGAACATTATTTCTAAACCTTAAAACTATTTATAATTACTCCATTTTTCAAATGAGAAAATTGTGATTCAGAAAGGTTAAATTACATAGTCATGATTGCCCATCTAGTAAATAGACAAAGATTTGAATACAAACTTACATTCCCCTCATCCCCCCTGATATGCTTGCTGCCTTTTTTAAGTAGGTGGCTTCTGCTAGCCAGCTGGACATAGGGAAAATGGTAAGGAAGACAGAAATCTTTTCTTGTCAGGCTGGTATATTCTCATTGCCCTTGCCATGCATTATTTCAGAACCTCAAATTGCTATGGAAAACTCAGTGTTACCCCTTTCTGACTTGGTATTGGCCTTTATAAAGAATAGGACAAGAACCAGGATGACTAATCCTTCATCTCTCACCAGGAGGAAATTTAACTAGTGTCTTTGTTTTTGTGCAAAAGAAAACGAAAATGAATTTGTGATATGCAAATGAATCTCTCAACTGTCTGTTAATTTCTACTGTTTACTCAAAAGTGGGAAACACCAGGCCTGTGATACATCATCTTTTGTGCGCTTGGCACCTTCCATCACAAATCATATTAATCTGCTCAAACTAACAAGGATTAATTGCCTTGGTAAGGCAAACCGGCATTGTAATGATATATTGCCCAGACAGCCTGGAACCTGGCCACTCATAAATCCCATGTTTGGTTGGTTTATTTCTGTTTGTCTCTTTCTCTGACAGATGTGTGCCCAATCACTGTGAGCATGGTGGGAAGTGCTCACAAACGTGGGACAACTTCAAATGCACTTGTGATGAGACTGGATACAGTGGGGCCACCTGCCACAACTGTGAGTGCCCATTCACCTCACTTTGAACTTGTACTACATGAGACTCCCAGGTCTTCAGCTGTGCCTTCAAACTCAGCAACCTGAATTAATCCACATACTAAATCACTCAATTCAGAAGAACCCAGATGTGTTGTTGTTTCTCCAGAACAGTATTCTAGGTGTCAAAATATATTCTTTCATGCCTAACGACTCAAAAAGAGAGGGATATTTCTAATGATCTGTAAACATGTAGTTAAAATTGGAATGCTGATCTTGGCTTTGACTCAATGTGCCCAAGCCATGTCTATCTGGGTAAATTGGAAAATTATGGTAGTGTGATGTCTCTGACTGGATCCTCATTTATCAATTCATCAGAGAGGCAGACAGAGTGTAATGTGAACATTTAGTTTCTTGGAAATGATTGTCTCATGTTCTGTCACAACTATTTGGCCACATTTATTTAGAGTAGAAAAAAGAAAAGTTAGAAAATGGAATGAGCCCATTGAAGTAATATCAAAAATAAAAACAAAAAGAGAATTTTTTAAATATAAAAAGTAACATGCAAGAGTAACTAGTGAAGCATTAAAGGGCCTTGTTTTATATAATAGCTTCACCCTGAAAAGGTAAGTAAACTTAATGTTTTATAATTCAAAGAACATTTTTAAAGGAATATTAACTCTATTATTGTAATACTAACTTTCCAAAAATGTATTGCTGTTTACAGAGCACTTTTTAAGAGAGACAGATTTGCCATTAAACATATAGTTGAAAGTCGTGTGTGTGTGTGTGTGTGTGTGTGTGTGTGTGTAGAAAGGAAGGGAGAAAGATTCAGTCTCCTTCAGTCATCACACAATATTCTGAAAGACTGAAAATCTCATGTCTAAACCCTCTTATACACTCTGCTTTCTCTTCACTTTTAAGAAGCAAAAACGAGCAAAATATGATCAGGATGGAGTTCTGGGGACAGTAAAAATGCAATATAGTTCTCTGAGCCTTTTCTATCATTATTTGTAGTCATATTCAGCCAGAGAGTGTTCAGAATATATTGGGAGACTTCAACTAGGAAAAAATATTCGTAATTTATTTTATTGCACTTATTAATTTGTTTAGAAAGATATTTAAAAACAGGATACAAAGCCGAAACCAGTTTGGCTCAGTGGATAGAGCGTCGGCCTGCGGGTTCGATTCTGGTCAAGGGCATGTACCTGGGTTGCGGGCACATCCCCAGTAGGAGATGTGCAGGAGGCAGCTGATCGATGTTTCTCTCTCATCGATGTTTCTGGCTCTCTATCTCTCTCCCTTCCTCTCTGTAAAAGTTCAATAAAATATATTTTAAAAAAAAACAGGATACAAAAAGAGCTAAGAAATTAACAATAATAGGAAGATATATAAGATAATAAAAAACAGACAGTAACTCATCATCTGAAAAATATTGATATATATAGGTATTGAGAAAGTATTAAGAACAAAACTGATATTGAAATTAGTTATAATAAAAGAGTTATAACTAAAATTTCCAATCACACCAAATGTTCACTTTCAGCATATAATACTCATTATATAAGTATTAGATAACTTCAAAAAACTAAATATTTTACTCCACCAGTTTAATTTATATAGTATTGTTCTATAAATACCACCTTTAACTATAAGGGACTTTGTTTCTGAATATGGAAACACTAAAGTAAAAGAGCAATAAATTGGTGGTTGTTTTAAGGGTTTCCTATCCTAGTGAACACTTTGATATTGAAAAGCCAATTATATTTTACAGCTGCTGAAATAGCAAAGAAAATTTTAAAATATATTTTTACATTTAAAAATATTAAAAAATATGCTCCTGGTTGAATAGTTGAGTTTTTAAAAATAGTAAAAACTATAAGTATTAGAAACATCCTACATGTGCTTAGATTTGGCTCTAGTGCAAGCTGTAAATGTAAAAGAAGAAAATGATCTCCATCCTGCTGCTCATTCCTACTCTTACTTGTTCCATTTTTATATCTAGAGCAGTAGAATCATGCATTTTTAACAATTTGACCCTGATCCCTCATTGTCTTCTTCAAATGAGGCCAAAATCTTGAAAATCCAGTGTTAGATAGAGCTTCAAAGACCATAATGCACAATTCAATAAAGAGTTGACTGGCCATTGTTTTGTTGTGAGAAAAAAATATAGACCTTGTAGCTTATTGAAGGGTAAGTGCATCCTATTAAGCTGAAAGACTAGTACTATCTCTTCCTTACTCCCATTGATTATTTAAAAGTTGGGAATGTCTGGCTGAGTAAATAACAATGTGCAGAAGTCAGGCCCGGGTCCCAGCTGCCACGGAGCCAAGCAGGCCCTGACTCCCGCGGCGGCCAGTGCTGGGCGAGTCAGTGCTCGGGTCCTGGCTGCCAGGCAGGCCCTGACTCCCACTTAGACTGGACGTCCTTCTGGATGACCTTCCAGAAGAAGCCGGGGCTTCGAGGGAAGCCCTGGTCCCATGTGGCAGAGGGAAGGGTGCTGGCAGCTGGGGGAAGGAAGCCTACTCTTGCACAAATTTCATGCATGGGGCCTCTAGTATATATGAAGAGGTAATATGCAAATTAAACTGGGATGCCATAAGGTCACGACCAGCTCAGGAGGAGGGGCCTGGCACCACCCAATCCTGAGAGATCAACACAGAGGGGTGCCTGCTCCGGGCCTCTGTGGTGTGGCTGGGAGCAGACCTCCCACAGACACACATACATACACACACACACACACACACACACACTGCTCTGAGCCTCCAATGTGGCTGGGGGCAGAACCCCAGTGGGGCAAC
>NW_006300375.1:6025397-6027014 GCF_000327345.1 Myotis davidii | reverse complement strand
TTTACTGAAGTGTCACGCTTCAAAAGAGATCCTCTCAAATAATACAATGCGTAACACTCAGCTGGGTTGCCTGTTAAAATGTAGGACTACACCTTGAAAAACACTCCTTCTAGAGTTCATTTTGGTGGATAAATCTCCCTCCAAGTAAAGCAATCCTATATTATAAAAGTGTAATATGCAAACTGACCAAACGCCGGAACAATGGGTCAATGAGGGGCAGAGCCGGCGAGCAGGTATCGCTAGGCCAGCCAAGGCACATATCAGTGGGCAGAGGGAGGGGATGGCAATGGGGTTGGGGGATGGCAGCAACCAGCGGAGGCAGGGCAATGGGGGCTGGCACCATCCCCTGATCATCCAGCCACTGGAGGATTCGGGGCAGGGCCACCCAGCACCATCCCCAGATAGGTCTGCTGGGATTGCCTCCCGCAGAGGGAGGCCACCAGTGGCTGTGGTACAACTGGGGGTGGGGCTGGTCGCTCGCTGCCTACACCATCCTGATCGGCGTGCCAGTCACCTCCTGCCGAGGGAGGCCAGACTGTGGCTTAGGCCCACTCCCTGCTTCCCTAAGCTGTCAGTAGGACATCCCCCAAGGGGTCCCCGATTGGAGAGGGTGCAGTCTGGGCTGAAGGAACCCCTCCCCCATGCACAAATTCCTTGCACTGGACCACTAGTATATAATATATGCCATTCAGTTTGATACAGAATGTCTGGCCCAAGAACAAAAGTTGGGAATGCCTGGCCCAGTAAATAACAATGTAGAAATATATATACTATACTAGTATGTCATTCAGAGGAAAAACTGAAACATTTTGCATTTTTTCTTAGTCTGTGACTGCATTCATAGCAAGAGCATTGAAGTGAAAAGACAGCAGCTTCATGCTAGCTGTGAGATGATCATTCTGTGTGCTCCTGTAAGTCTTCACTTTTCATGGACTTCCTTTATTCCTCTCTTGACCAAATGCTTCTGGGGTCTCTTACAGTTCTAAAAGCCAGTGAGCTGAGACTTCCAATCACTTATTCTGTCTCCTGTGGTTTTGAACTTGTTAGTGTTATTAAATATTTCACCTCACTTTCTACAGAGAACTAAGCATCCTTTTGAAAAGGAGTTATGTTAATTTTGTAGTACTCCTTTAACGAGGTAAAGAACAGCTAAGTCAAGTCCAAAGTTTATTATAACTCAATATTCAGTAGAGTTTCCAACGTTACAATTAGGCTACCATTTCAGCACATTTTTTACATAGCCCAAGCTTGGTCAGGATGAGATAGTTATCTGTCCGGTACCCATGATCATCCATGCCAGAGGTTGTAGTCCAAGGTGGAACCTGGAAGCCCTTTTATGATAGGTCACACTGCCTGAACTTGAACTTGGCTGTGCCACTTACTTACTTGTAACCTGGGGTTATAAGTAAACTATTTGAGCTTCAGTTATCTCCGGGGTGAAACGGGTATAGTAACAGCACTCGCATAAAACCACTGTGAGGTTAAATGGGATGCCTTATGGAAGACATGGAGGTGGGTTTAGCATATGTTAGTATCAACAACACTTTGCCATTTTTTTCCTTTCAGAATAATCATCCCTCCGCTCTGAACTTCTATACCAATAATTGCCAACCTCAC
>NW_006300375.1:6013110-6025178 GCF_000327345.1 Myotis davidii | reverse complement strand
TTTAAATACATTTTTATTGATTTTAGAGAGGAAGGAGGAGGGGGAGAGAGATAGAAACATCAATGATGAGAGAGAATCATTGATCAGCAGCCTCCTGCATGCCCTACACTAAAGATTGAGCCCAACCCAGGCATGTGCCCTTACTGGGGATCGAACCATGAACTCCTGGTTCATAGATTGATGCTCAACCCCTAATCCATGCTGGCCCAGCTAAAACATGCTTCCTTGTGAGCAAAACTATGTTTGCAGCTAGTCTTTTTCCTTCAGTGTGCACAAACATTTTTCAGTTGGTCTGCAAGCGTACTTTCCAATACTTTAAGTGCTCTTTGGGATCTAATTATCTTCTTTTTTTTTTTAAACATGTGTTTCTTACACTTCATAATTATGGCTCTAATTTACATAAATTAGATTTTAAAACACTATATCTCCTCTCAGGTCTTGGCAGATATTTTTCTCATGCTGCTGGGATCTATCTTTGATCTTATTCATCCTTACCTATAATATGAATCCCTTATGTGGAATTGCCCTAAAAATCTCCAGGATATCTTCAATAGTATAAAAACTTTTGGCTATTTTTACAAGTGCAATAGGATAGTTGATAGATATAATCAATGTTTAGGGATAGAACTTTATAATAATTATTAAATGTCAGGTCTTCATTCTGAGAGAAAATATTTGTCCAGATATGTTTTTATTAAAGGAGAGATTCTTACCTTGCCCAAATATATAGGCATGGCTCTTCCCAGAGATAGCAAGAGGAGATCAATGCAATAGGCCTACACAGATCTCTTTTAATTTTAAAATTATATAATTTCTGAATTTTGAAGTACTAAAAAGGAGTAGGTACTGGGGTTGCCCAAAAATGCAAAACTAAAATTTTTACTAGCCAATGTCAGAGGAAAACTGAAATTTAAAAGGAAAACATTCTACATTCAGGAACTATTACTCTGGGTCTATAAATTTGCAAACCATAAATTACACAGCATCTTATCACTGCATACAGGAAAAGTGAGTGGATTTCAGTAGCTCACACCATGTTTTGTATTATCCATTATACTCATAAGTAATTTCACATGTGTTTTAGAACATAATTTTTAAAAGAAATGAATCCTACCTGTTTATAGCCATACCAACCTAGGGCATCATCACCTAGATTTATTAGCACTAGGAAGTGTGGTGCCTCTACTCATTCAGAGCTACCACAGACTTAGGCATCAATGAAAATAACTTGGAATTTAAGAATTGCTATCCACCCCTTCCCTCCCTAAAATGTGGTCATTGAATAGAATCATGTCCTCATGAAACTGAACTCCATCTCTAAGCTATAAATTCAACTGGCTTCTAAAGACTCACTTGTTATAGCTATGTCTTTAATCTGGTCTTCTATCACACATTTCTCCTATTTCTTCCCTCCAGTCCCACTGGCTTCCTTTCAGATTTTCATACATGCCCTATACCCTCGAACTGCTCCCTGTCTCTGACACTGCCATCACCACAGGACTTTTGCACATTCTTTCTCTCTGCTTTATCTGGCATATTCCTACTCATCTCTCAGCTCTGTAGGTACCTCCTTAGGGAAGCTTTCCATAACCCTGTGATTAGGTCAAATCCTCTTATTCTAAAACATATTTCTTTCTCTTGTGCTGATTGTGATTTTACATTTAATTTATGTGCTTACTTAATAATGTAACTTCATCCTCACTCGACTTTCATATCTGAGAGGAGACAGTGCTAGGTTCTATATACCCAGAGCGCTCTCCTCCCCAGCATATAGTATGTGCTCAGTGAATATGCACAGAAGGAAGGGCAGTGGATATCAACACTTTTTAAAACATCAATGCCATTTACACAAATTTTTGAAGATAGTGAAGTTATGAAGAGAGAGTGAAGCTAAAGAAGAAAAATGAAAACAAAAAAGGAAGGTAGAGAACCAAAGATTGATTAGTAGAAGGCAGAGAGGGTAGTGATAGTAATAACAGCAGGGACAACCCCAAGAGTTATAACATTATAAAACATCATATAGAGGGATTCAGAATATGGGCAAATAAGCCTACACATTTCAAATAATCTTTGGGGAAAACAGGGTGCCATGTTAAAACACCATTCATTAAAGTTATTTATGGAAATTTGTAATAATAGTGGCAAAGTAGATTGCAATAAAAAATGACATCTTAGGAATAGAGCATAGTCACTACTGTGCTAGCTGGGCACAGGCTGGGCTGAGGGACCCCTCCCATCCCAAGTGCATTAATTTTGTGCACCAAGCCTCTAGTCTCATAAAGTGCTTTGTAAATTCAAAACATCCTATGTCTTTTTGTAACTTTTATTGTACCACTAAGTCTTTTTGTTGATGTTGTTAATCCTCACATGAGGATATTTTTTCCATTGCTTTTCAGAGAGAGTAGAAGGGAGGGAGGGGAGGAGGGAGAAAGAGAGAAACATCAATGTGAGAAACATTTACTGGTTACCTCCCATAGCTGCCCCAACTGGGGGCAGGGAGCAAAACTGTAACTGAGGTATATGCCCTTGATTAAGAATCAAACCTATGACCCTTCAGTGTGCAGGCTGATGCTCTGACCATTGAACATACTGGCCAGGGCATCACTAAGTCTTTAAAAACAGGCAGACAAATTTTTGCCTAATTATAAGTAGCTTAAGGATACTAAGCACTTGTTAATGCTTACAGAAAAGATCTGAGAGTGCCTCAATATTTAAGCTAATACTCGCTGAAAAGATAAAAGGCTTTATTAGAAAATATAATGGCTATGCCGGCTGATTTAGCTGCACAGGGTGAATCTGCTCTTTCTAATCTAGACACGGCATTAGGTACCCAGATCATGCTTCTTTGTTATCAAGTGAACAATTACCAAATTCTTTTACATTTACCTCTTTTCATCCTCCCATTCTATTCATACACCATGACCTACTTCACATGCTCTGTGTGTCCTTGTCATTCAAGAGTGGGTAGGAGGCGCTGAGTTTATATTCCTACCATTACTTATTTATGTTTTATACACTCATCGATATATTGATATCTGATTCCACTCTGCACATGGCATAAGAGCTGGAATGTAGGGTAGAGAAAGGAAGAGGACAGGAATACTAGGATGTAGTGTTACATAGCTCCCTCCAAATAAGTGTATCATTTCATTAACAGTTCTTACAATCGTAACTCCTTTTCATATCTCTGCTTCATTGGGATTGTGAACTGAGGGTAAATTGTAACACATGCTTACATTTTACAGTGTAGGTCAGTGGTTCTCAACCTTCCTAATGCCGCGACCCTTTAATACAGTTCCTCATGTTGTGGTGGCCCCCAATTTCATTGTAACAAATTGAACATAATTAAAGCATAGTGATTAATCACAAAAACAATATGTAATTATATATATGTTTTCCGATGATCTTAGGCGACCCCTGTGAAAGGGTCGTTCGACCCCAAAGGGGTCACGACCCACAGGTTGAGAACCACTGATGTAGGTTGAAACGTTTCATGCTCACAAAATATTTACAAATGTAATTACATGGAAAAACCTTAATGTATGCTCATAAATTCTTTGCAATTCTAATCAATTCTTTCATCTTTTCAGATTCTGTTGTTAGTGTATTTGTTTATGTCTGGGATTTTCTTCTGATCAGATGGACAGGGAGATATCAGAGAGAGGAGGATGGAGCATCGGCATGGGATTGGGTAGAAAGTGCAATTTTTAATAGAGTAGGTACAATTCAAAAAGCCTTGCTTGGTTGTATATCTCCTCCAGATGGGAAGTTCCCTTTCTCACGAGAGCTGAGGCATTCGGGGAAAGAGGGAAAGGACAAGAAGTGTCACTTTCTGAAATCGCATTTATTTACAAAAAAAACCAAAAAAGTGGGTCTTTTACTACCATGTTCACCTGAGACCCACCAGTAGAATAAGATGGAAAGGAATGAGGAAGTTCTACCTGAGTAGAAATGTTGGGAGGGGAATCAGAGGCCATTCTATCTACCGGCCACAAGCAAATAAATTACAATGGACTAAAATAGTGCAGGTCATTTAGAGACACACAGCCAAAGAGCTTTTCCTTTCCGAGGCAGCCCAATGTTCAAATTAATCCCTTCTTCCATGCCTTGGTTTGGACAGATCGCTAAGATTACACACAGAAAGGATTTAATTTCAGTTTTACAAAGACTCTTTCAATAGTTTCAAAAATATAGCTTTCTCTTTGAATAAGGGCCTTTGCAAAAAGTTGGTCTGCAAATGCATATTAACAATCAACCTGCCTGAGAGAGGAGCTGTGATCCTGTGAACTTCTCAGAGGCTAAGTCTTGAGGGAGCTGCCATTATTCATTAAACTCCCCTATAGCTTGAATCCCAGGGACTGTCTCATCCAGGGTTCAGAGTAAAGAGAAGAAGGAATAGAAAACACTAATTTCTGAACCTTTGCTAAGTTCAGTTAGGGGGAAGGTGATATGAGAAGAGGCCTGTTTAGTTAGAAGATAAAGAAAGTTTGAAGACATTTGTATCTTTTCAAAAAACAAGAAGTCAAATTAATGTCCCCCAAATCATTTTTTTTTTTTTGCTTTTATATTGACATTTGTCATTATGGCTGTTGCAAGTCTTTAGCTTTATAAGCTTGGTGTACAGGGTTATCTCCAATTCAAAGATGGTTACAGTTCATTCAATAATAGTATATGACTACTTTGTATGCAGCATGCTGTGTGTATACAGAAATACAGATAAGAGTTCCTCTTCCTTATAATGTAGACAAGGCAGTTAAAAAAGGAAGCAGGAAAGTCGGGACACACTAAGTATTAGCAGAAAGCAATTGATGTTTATGTGCAAATTGTTATAAAGACCAGTATGTTTAGCTTGAAAGAGAGAACAATATGAACCAAGATGGTTTGGAAAAGTTTCAAGGAAGAACTAAAAACGCTGAAGCTAAGAGTCTTGTTTGGTTGGTAATTCAGAATGGGACTAACAGGAAAAGATGTGGGAGGTGGGCCAGCAGAAGCCGAAATCCAAGAGCAAAAATCCACTTAGACTGTTGTATTTGTTCTACATGGTAAATACAACCAAAAGCAAGCATTTTACAAACAAGTGCAATAGTTTCCAAGAAAATTAAGCTGGTTCACTTTTTGGGTGTCCTGACACCTGACTGCTTTAAATTTTAGTTAAATATTTTATTTGAAAAAATTTTAACTTAGTCAAGTATAAGTGAAGTTCTATAAATGTATAAGGATTTGACTAAAAATATGGTCTTATTTTCAAATAAAATGAGAAAGATATTCACTGGCTTTCAGTTCCTTGGTCTCATCATATAATTTTGTCCCCAAGGTGCCATGGTGGTTCCTACCAACAAAATATGCCTCCTCTGCTCTTGAAAGACCTTTCTTGCCATCACATATGCCAGCACCAAATGCCAGATGATACTGGCACATGCAAAATCGCTGTCATTACTCATTAGCAGGCATCAAAATGTCCCAATAATACTCTTTGCCATTATCTAAGTCTACTGAGACATCAATTAAACATGTCTTACTTGCCAAGTCTGTGATCAACTTCCGCTATGATGGATAAGGCCAAGTGAAGCTCTCTGATTAGATTGGATAAAAGACACACCTCTAAGAGGTTGGCCTTGGAATTAGAAATTATTTCCTTCCATCCATCCAACAAAGAATTCAGACTCTAGAAAACCCTATGTGTGTTGTCTACCATATGGCTATCTGTCAGTGAGTTGTCCCTCTTAGAGAACATTCAAGTATCCAATGTAAAGCATATTCCTACTCAGAAAATGTGAGCATATTAAGCCTCCTTAGCATAGATCTAGATTTTCTGAAAAAATAAAGCCTCCGTTTTGTGGGACCAAGTTGATCATTCTGAAAGTTCCCAAACTACCTGAAGCTTGGTGAATGGAACAAGCTTTGTTAATTCACTGCCCAAACTGATTCTTTTTTCCCCTGCCCTTATGTAATTATTTAAATCCAGCTGACTTATGAGAGAATAAGAGTGTCCTGGACTTCCACAGGAGAGAGATGATCAGGAATTGAGACAGTCTTGTCCCCTTGCAATTCTGAGAGAGGAGCCTTGGATCTGAACCTTAGATGCCCTTGAGGAAGGCAGGTGGGAACTGGAGGCAGTTTTACTTGCTTCCTAGGGAGTGGTGGGAGCATCTACTGTGTGATGATGGCAGCTACTGGGGAAACCGGAGCTACTAGGTGAGAAAACAGAGTCAGTGAATGGGTGATGGTCAAAGTATGGTGAATACAGAAGGAATACTCCTTCTCTTCTCATGGACACTGCATCCACTGCTCAGAACATACTTTCCACTAATCCTATATAATAAATGCCTAGGTGGTGTCACATGTGATGTCATCACAAGATGGCTGCCACAAGATGGCTGGCAGGGGAGGGCAGTTGTGAGTGATCAGGCCAGCAGGGGAGGGCATTTGGGGGTGAACAGGCCTGCAGGGGAGGGCAGTTGGGGGCAATCAGGCTGGCAGGGGAGGGCAGTTGCGGGTGATCAGAGCGGCAGGGGAGCAGTTAGGGGCAGCCAATCAGGCTGGCAGGCAGAAACAGTTAGGGGCAATCAGACAGGCAGGCAAGCGAGCTGCTAAGAGCCAGCAGTCCCGGATTGTGAGAGGGATGTCTGGCAGTTGAACATCCCCCAAGTGGTCCCAGATTGGAGAAGGTGCAGGCCACACATTTTAGAAATAAAAACAGAGATACAGAATCAGATACGGTTTTCTCCATCAGAAATAATATGACAGACAAATTTATTGAGAAGCATTTGAATTGCTATTAGTAATCATGAAAGTTTATTAAGAGAAAACATTTCTCCACTCTTTTTTTTTTTACACTCTTGATA
Source organism: Myotis davidii (assembly GCF_000327345.1). Lineage (NCBI taxonomy): Eukaryota > Metazoa > Chordata > Mammalia > Chiroptera > Vespertilionidae > Myotis > Myotis davidii. The sequence goes on along the minus strand of NW_006300375.1, from coordinate 6,018,333 downwards.
TATCTAGATTCAATGTTGAAAGACTTTACACAGTAGAAACATATTTGTTTAAAGACCAAGTAATTTATTTACTATATTAAAAACCCTAAGAGACATTGAATTAGGATTTTAGTTTGCACTTAAAATGGAGATTCTTTTTCCTACTTGACATACCCCATGCTTCCCATGTACTACCCATCTTAAGATGAGGTAAATGAATATGGGGCTCTAAATTCTATCAGATGTGCTTCTTCGCCCAGGTATGGCTTCACTTTGACACTTGATTAACATCAATTTCACATGTGGCAATCACAAAAACACATTTAATCTGCACAAACTGTAATTTTCATGCTGGGATCATTTAGATTCCAACAGTGCCTCTATTGATTAGTTTAAGGAAACTGCTTCCACTGTGCTTTTAAATGAGGACTCCCAGTAGAGTCATTTTTGCAGCTCAGAGAGCTTTTTGTTTTTCACAAGTACAACAAATAAGAACTTTGATGGTTGGGGAGATGGGCTTCCTGTCCATAGGCTTTAAAAAATAAAAATAAATATATGAAGTTTGAGGAGGAGCAGTTTAGTAGATATTTTTAAATACTTATTGATGTAATAGCATATTCAGCGTATGTTATCTGAATTTTGTGCCAATTATCTCCCCCAGTATGTGATTACCTGTTCCCAAAGAGGGAAGACATTGGGCAAGGGTGATGTGTGGAGAGAATATGCAGGGGGACTTGGTGGAGTGGGTGGGAAGAGAAGGACAAGCTTTGAACTGCAAGGCTAATTACACTAGACTTTCTGACTTCCTTGCCTTCTACATTGTGAACTGTGGGTGGAGAAAGGGTTTCTGCATATTTCAAACAGCGCCTAGAGCTCATGTGAATGCAGTTTAGAAGAAATACAAATTTATTTACTTTTAAAGTTAGTCTTAGGTTTAAACTTACACTTAAGGCCAAAAAGCATTCTTTAATGAACTCAAAGGAAGAGCTTTTTTTTTTTTTCTTCTAGACAAAACCAGAGCAAGATTTAAAAACAACAAAAACCAATGGCAGTAAGCAGGAGTTGCTGGCATTATGCTTCCTTTGGAGTAGTTTTTGGATAAAGTTGAGGACATGAATGAAAGGCTCTCTGATCCATCACTGGCACTGACTCTCTTCCTTATGAAGGACATCCCATTCTTAAGAAATATTAAGATATTATAAATCAGTTCCTCAAACTGATCTCAGACAAAAGCATGTATTAATGCAGAAGTAGACCAGTAAGGTTTCTTGCAAGTCTCCTATAATCTCACCTACTAGAAAGATCTTAAATAGAAATTAAGTCAAATATTACCCACTTACTGAGGCATCCTTCACACTAGCCATTGTTTAGGTCATCACCAATCACCTTACACTTAAGCAAACAGCTGTAAAAACAGACATGTTTATCAGGCTCTGAACATAGAAAGTCCTCTGCCTACACGATGGAGGATTTCTCTGTGGGGTACAGCATTTTATAATAAAATCCCTCTCGCTTTTGTGTAACAGAATAGATTTCCTTTTATATGATAATGTCCCTGATAATTGGCCCATAATTTCTCTAAGCTAAATTATGTTCTATCGAAAATAGCACAAAAAGGAGGCTTCCATATGAAAAGAACTGACTCCCACTGAAATCTTCTGGTGAACCAAGAGGAAAAGACTCTAATTTACTCACAATCAGAAAAGTGTCAGTAAACAGTTGAAGGAGAGGTACTTTTGGTGCTTTTCTTGATAAATGACTTTAAGAGATGGGATGTTCTGTGTATCCGTTTCCTAGGGTCACCTTAACAAATGACCACAAACTGAGGGCTTAAAACAACAGAAATGTATTGTCTCAAAGTCCTGGAGGCAGGGTCATGCTCCCTCTGAAGTCTCTAGAGTAGAATTCCCCATTGCTTTTTCTTTGCCTCTGGTGGTGGCCAGCAGTCTTTGGTGTTCCTTGGCATTATACTCTTAAATCTCCAATCTCTGCCTCCATCTTCACTTGGCCTTCTTCCCTGTGTGTCTCTGGGCCTGTGTGTCTGAATCTCCCTCTCATTTTTCATATACAGACATTAGTCATTGGATGTAGGGCCCATACTACTCCAGAGTGAATCATCTTAATTAATTACATCTGCAAAGATCGTATTTCCAGCCGAAACCGGTTTGGCTCAGTGGATAGAGCGTCGGCCTGCGGACTGAAAGGTCCCGGGTTCGATTCCGGTCAAGGGCATGTACATGGGTTGCGGGCACATCCCCAGTAGGAGATGTGCAGGAGGCAGCTGATCGTAAAGATCGTATTTCCAAATACTAGTATAATCCCATTCTGAGTTGTTAGTGGACGTAGGATTTTGCAGGGCACTGTTCACTGCACTGTGCATGCTCACGTCTATTCCTTTTTTCTCTCTCTTTATTGATTAAGACTAGAGGCCTGGTATGCTACACTTGCCAGCCATGAGCCTGGCTTCTGGCTGAGCTGCGCTCCCCCTATGGGAGCGCACTGACCATGGGGGGCAGCTCCTACATTGAGCATCTGCCCCTTGGTGGTCAGGTCATAGCAACCAGTCATTCCATCATTTGGTCGATTTGCATATTAGGGTTTTATTAAATAGGATAGGATATTGAATGTGAACTGTAAATGAAAAATAAAATTTAAAAAAGAAAATAAAATTTTAGATCTGAAAATTTTTTAATTATATATATATATATAATTTTCACCTGAGGATGTTTTGAAAATTGATTTTTAGAGAGAGAAATATCCATGTTCCAGAGAAATACCAGTAGACCACCTCTGCACCTGCTGACCCAGCAGGATCTAACCTAAACCTAAGTATGTGCCCTAACCTAGAATCCAACAGGAAATCCTTTGGTGTACGGGTTGAGACTCCTACCAATTGAGCCACCTGGCCAGGGCAGATCTGAAAAAAAATTTTTAATGTACCTCCAGACCTTCAGGCCCTGGTCGGTGTGGATCAGTAGTTAGAGTGTCCTTCCACACACCAAAGGTTCATGGGTTCGATTCCAGGTGAGGGTACATACAGAGGTTGTGGGTTCCATCCCTGTCAGATTGCTTGGACAACTGATCAATGTTTCTCTTTCTCTTCCCCTTTTCCTTCCTCTCTCTCTAGAATCAATGAAAACAATATATCCTTAGAGGAGGACTTAAAAAGAAAAGAAATGCTGGGTTGGTTCAGTGGATAGTGCTTCTGCAGGCGGACTGAAGGGTACCAGGTTGGATTCCGATTAAGAGCACGTACCTGGGTTGCAGGCTTTATCCAGGGCCCTGGTCAGGGATTCAGCAAGAGTCAACCAATTGATGTCTCTTACATTAGTTTCTGTTTCTCTCCCTCCCTTCAACTCTCTGTAAAAAAAAAAAAAAAAAAAATCAATGCAAAAATGGCCTCAGGTGAGGATTAACCAAAACAAACAAACAAACAAACACCCATTCCCAGTGTGATTATTGAAGGAGCATTTGAAGTATTTGTTGAATGAATGGGAAGGGATGGGACTTCGCTTTCTAACTGTTTTAGCAACTCTGCAAGCCAGGGGGTTTATTTTTATTTTATTTTCTTAGTATATTTTATTGACTTTTTAAAGAAAGGAAGGGAGAGGGATAGAGAGTTAGAAACATCGATGAGAGAGAAACATTGATCAGCTGCCTCCTGCACACCCCTGACTGGGGATGTGCCCGCAACTAAGGTACATGCCCTTGACTGGAATCGAACCCGGGACCCCTCAGCCCACAGGCAAATACTCCATCCACTGAGCCAACCGGATAGGGACAGAGGGTTTATTTTTTACTTTAATTTGTATTGATTGATTATTTTAGAGAGAGGAAGGGAGCGAGAGAAACACCAGTGTGTTGTTCCACTTATTATGCTCTCTTTGGTTGCTTCTTGTTTGTGCCCTGACCAGGGATCCCACCTGCAACCTTGCTGTATCGGGAGGAGGCTCTAACCCACTGTGCTGCGTGCTGCCTGTCAGGGCCCCTCAACAAACCCCCTCTGGGTGCCCTGGCCTCTGTTGTGGGCCGGAGCTCCTCTGCCACAGCAAAGGTCTGGGTTCCATTCTGCCAAGGCACCTACTTAAGTTTTGGGTTTGATCCCCAGTCAGGGCTGACTGCTGCTAGGGAAGTGACCAAGGACCTTTGAGGTCCGTGTGCTCTAATCATTTGGTGGGGAGCTGGGGTTCCATTGCTGACATAGCCAACTCTGATCCCCTCTATCCCCGCTCCTCCATCGAGGGCAACTTCAACTATGGCAACTGCGTGGCCTCCGAATAGGTTGCCCTCTCTGCGGCTCGCCAGGCCTGGCTGCTGCGCAGTCGCCCAGGGAGGTGGATTTCTGGGTTCCCAGGGAGAGCGCCCTCCGTGCCAGACTCCCAGGGAGAGCAGGGTCCGGGAGGGAAAGCACTTCACTCCACCTCCCTTCGGGGCTCCCAGGCCAGAGCTGAGGAGTTCCCGTCCTACACAGGGCTCAGAGGGGAGAGCCGTCCCAGGGAGTCCTCCTAGGTGGGTGTGAGAAAATGAAACTGGAGCCCTTCCTCCTTGAACCCTGTAGTATTCCAGCATGTGAACACATTTTATTTTATTTGACAGCCTCACATGCCTGGCCTTGTGTAGCACGCAGCCACGCTCCTGCCAGACGTTACCCATGAGGGTGTCCCAGCTAATTAGCATATTCCTCTCTTATTATATAGACTATTACATATGACATATGTGTCTTTATCCCCCCATTGTCCCCCTACCCGCCTACTCAAGCCTTCACCCCCCTGGTGTCTGTGTCCATTGGTTGGGCTTATATGCATGCATACAAGTCCTTTGGTTGATCTCTCTCCTTTACTCCCACCCTCCCCTACCTTCCCTCTGAGGTTTGATGGTCTGATCGATGCTTCTGTCTGTGACATCCAAAGTTTCTACTGAAAAAAGAAAAATCAGTCAAGAGTCTTATGGAGATTTCCTTGTATATAACCAGTTGTTGCTGTTGTTGTTTTTCTCTTTTAAGATGTTCTCCTTGTCTTTAACTTATTACTTTTTGTCTTATTTTAAAGTTTGCTGAACTTTCATCTAGTCTGCTCTTGAACCCCTCTATGGAATTTTTCAGTTCAGTTACAATATATTTCATCTCACTGATTTCTATTTGGTACTTACTTGTATTGTTGAAATTCTCATTGTGTTTATGCATTGTTCTTCTGGCCTTGGGGAGCACCTTAAGGACCATATATTCACCCCTTTGTCACCATTTTT
>NW_006300375.1:5997816-6013069 GCF_000327345.1 Myotis davidii | reverse complement strand
AATGTCTACTAGTATTTAGGTCTGTTGCCCATTTTTTGATTGGGTTGTTTATCTTCCTTTTGTTCAGTATGTATGAGTTCTCTGTAAACGTTGGAGATTAAACAATTATTGGTGATAACTTTGGCAAATATGTTCTCCCATGCAGTGGGCTTTCTTGTTTGTTGATGGTTTCTTTTGCTGTACGGAATCTTTTTATTTTGATATAGTCTCATTTGTTTATTTTCTCATATAGCTCCCAGAGCAATCGAAACTGATGTCCATTCTTATACGTAGTTCCACATGTCTCCTCATGCTTCCTACCTCCCCACTTTTGCTTACATCGTCCCCCAAAATCCATCCCAGAATGCTCTTCTCCTCCTTTTTACCACATTTAAATGTTATGCTCTGGAGGGTCTCTCTGTATTTTGTGCTATTTTGTGAAATTTCCTCTGATCACGCCAGCTTAAAGTGATTACTCATTTTGTCTTATTTCCACAGCAATTATTATCAGGATGATTTCTCTGTTTTCTTTCCCCAAAATGTTTTGTTCACAGTTTTTCCCCCTGAATGTAAATTGTGTAGGCAACTATTCCCCCCCCCTTTTTTTTTTTAACAAAACCTAGTATCTGTTGATTAACTTTTTAATTTTGAACCTGTACTCTGAGTTGAAAGAACACCAGTGTCAGCAAAGAAGGAAGCATGTTAAGTATTGAATTTTACATTCATGATCTCATGGAAATCATCACAATTGTACATAAGAAAGATGATATTATTCTGTTTTACAGATTTAAACACTGATGTCCAAAGTCCTTGGCAGAGTTGGGATTTCAAACCCTTCATGTCCTGTCTCTTCTGTGAAATGTGTATATTTTGCTGCACTGCCTCCCTCATGGCAATGCTTTTTCAAATCGTAGAGCCTTGAAAATTCCTAGAATGTGGAGATTGTTTGAGACACAGCCTTTAAAGTTGATTTTATATTGGAAGGTGTAGTAGAGGATCCATGCCCCATTGTTGTTAGCATTGTCCTCCCCAGATGTCATCAGCTTGAGCACAGCTGCTATGAGAGCAAGTTAGGGAGCCTTGGAGAGAAACCGGGGTGCTCACTTACTTATGGGCATGTGTAGGCCTCCAAGGGGTCTCAGCATGAAGTTATTACAGTCACTCCACTTTGTACAGGCAATATAAAATCATGACTGAACATTTGGAAATCTCAAAGAAAGACTGTATTTAAATTATTTTATGATGTGTAGCTTGTATTTGTGATATATTTACATCATTATAATTGTGTATGCATATGCCACTTGAATATATAACTGGTGGACCTTATGAATCAGAACATCCCATTTTGAAGGCATTTTTGATTAGTGAAACTCTGTCCTTTGTTCCTTTGGCCATTTTGGATCTGGTTAAATGTGGATTCATGCTCCCTCTCTCTCTCTCTCTCTCTCTCTCTCTCTCTCTCTCTCTCTCTCTCTCTCACACACACACACACACACACACACACACACACACACACACACTGATGCAAACTACCACAAGTGATCAGGGCTGACTTTTTACAAGCTAATTTTTGACTTGATCACTCATTCTTAAAATACTAATGTGACATCACTTCCCACGCATCCTTTCCTCTCCTCTATGAAGGATGGACACCAGAATGCTGCGCAGCTCACTGTGAGCTCTGGCTCAGAACTGGTTCTCTCAGCACTCTCCTGACATTATGAATGGCCCTGACGTACAAACCCAGAATAAAATAGAATTAAAACCCAAAGTTAATTTCAAGCTCCATTAGAAATTAAAGGTGTTGGGAAAGAAATCAATATTTTCCCAGTGCAAAATGACTAAATTCAAACCAATTAATTCTATTATTTTGTAACTTCTAAAAACTATAAAGGACCTTCAAACTATGAAATGTTGCCACACTCACACATATACATGATATGTGACTAAAAATAATGAGACTGGTTTCCAGAAGCTGCATGAAAAAATCTATTTATTACCAGGTAGTATGCACACTGAAATGTGTGTCTTCAAATAGAGCCAATTATTCTGTAAAATTCGCTGCTGTTTTCAGCAATTATCAACACTCAGTTGTAAATCTAGGAGGATTTAAGGGACAGAAACGAGGCAAAACAGCAAAGAGATTTATTTAAATAGAGTGAATGTGTCCATTTCCTCAAGTTTAGTTTCTCTGCTTTCCAACATCTTTGTTTTCACAAAATGCTGTAGATCACCTAGCAGATAACCATAAAACACTGTAGTCCCAACTAGCCTAAATTATTTTGCAATCTGTAGAGTTGTACGTCATAAAAGACATAAAACACTTAGTAGAAGCTTTTTCATGTCAGAATCACTCCCACTTCTTTCCTGCTCTGCTTCTGGGGAAAGTCTGAGTTAACAAATGGAACTAGTGTAGTTCCAGAAAGATCAGAGTCAAGTGGGCTCAGACTAGACATTGTAAAGGGACACTCGTTTTTTTTTCCTGTTGTTCAGAATCAGCTTCATGACAGTTAACTCAAGCAGCACTTATTCAGCAGTTGAGGGGGAACGATGATAAGAGATAATATAGGACTATACCAGTTCTTACCTAAGGAACTGTCATGAGCCTTCTGGTTAAACCTTCCTCTCTTTGTAATAAAAATAGTCAATATGATAGCCATAGAAGACGGCACAGTCAGGCATTGGAATCATTCTGAGACTTTTCAGCCAAAGAGAATAGAGTGAAAGCCTAATGTCCTTCAGCTTTCTAAACATTGGCATGTTCTTCCAGAAGCTAATATTCAACTCCTCGACCTTTCAAAAAATGGCATATTTTAAAAATCAATTAGATATTTTTCTTTAAAGGTGTGACTTGTCTGACCAGATAATACCAAGTTGGGTTTCAGGAAATGAAACCCAGTGGCCCCTAGCCACTGTCTTTGTTCTTACTATTCAGAGTTTTATGCTGGCTCTAGCAGAAATAAACAAACATGCAGGACCACATTGAATCTTGACTCTTTGAACTCCCCTGCTGTTCAACTTTTCCTTCCTTCCTGAGATGTTTTAAAAAGAGAGTAGATGACAGAGTAAGACAGATTGAAATTCTAGTGCAACTCTCTCACTTACTGTCTGTGTGATTCAAGGTGGTGACTTAACCTTCCAAGCCTCACTTCCCACTCCCTGTATAAGAAAAATAGTAACACTCACCTGGCAAGGTGCTTATTTAGTTGTTTTAAAGAATTTAAAGTGTATGTGATGTGGATGCCCTTTAACAGGTATAGTGTGGGTCCTCAAAAGGAGTAGCCATTGGTGTCATCCTGGATCTTTCTTCCCTGGGTGCCAGGGACTTCATGTTCTCTCTCACTCTCTGTCCCTTCTCTCTCTCTCTCTCTCCCTCTCTCTCTCTCTCTCTCTCCCTCCCTCCCTCCCTCCCTCCCTCCCTCCTTCATCCATCAACTTCATCTCAGGAGAGCATCACATATCTGACATTAGTGCTTGCAGACGAACATAAGTAAGTAAAAGGAAGTAAGGAATGTCAGAAATTACAAAGCAGGGGCATGGAGAGGGTAAGAATGAGGAGTGCACCTGGGTAAAGCCTCAGACTCTCACAACATTTCTCATAAATGCAGCCAAGTAATCTGCAGAAGCTGTCCTTCGTTGCTGTCCCCTACCAAAGCCCGCCAACCCTCACCATGGTTCCCATCTCCCCTGCTTCACCACATCTGCTCCCAGCGGTGACCTCCATATTGGCAAGTTGGTCGTAAGTCATATACATGGAAAATTTATATCTTATATAAGTTCCTTCTCCTTGTAGCAGTTTTCTTTGTTTTCTACAACTGTGCAAGTTCTTCATTTCAATTCTGGTTGATTAAAGCCATTGTTTTCAGTCAAAATCTTTTGGCCTCATCCTGTCCTCTGGCCTTCCTCTCACCTACATGTTACCCCTTACTTCCCCTAACCATGTCTTCAATTTCATTAAATAGTGAAGTTTCCTTCACCTCTATTGCTAGTCCAGAAAATTCCACTAGATTCACTAAACTGCTTAGTGGACAGTGATTGGCACACAGTGGGAATCTGTTTAATGTATGAACATCTCAATATCCTACATATTATGTCCCTATAACAAACTCAGCATTTTGAAAATCAATATATCTTTTCCTCCATCCAGACCTGCCTTTCCCCCTAGGTTACCTATAAAGTTAAATGGCCCATTACCAACCTGGTCACTGTAGCCTTTGGCCTAAAACCCCCACAATCTTATCATTTTTCCAAGTTCAGCATAGTCTGTGTCTGGAGTACCATTTGTATCGCACCTTCCCTTCTAGGGCTACATCTCAGCTCAGTCTCTCCCCACTCCTGTGTCCCTCTAGGGACCACCCAGCCCTGATTTGAAAGCCTTCAGTTATTCCTTCTCACATCTGCTGGACTGAAATTTCAAAACTGAGAATCTAAGGCCATCAGTTCTCAGGTTAAAACCCTTCAATAAATCTCTAATGTTGCCATAAAACATTCGAGTAAGTTAATGTCCCAAAATATTGCATGATCTATGTCCTCTCTGTCTCCCTATAGTTTCACTGGCACCCCTCTCCCTTCTCCAGGCATGTAGAGGACATTAGAATGTTTTATGCAAACACAATTCTCCCTCTTCCTCTTCTGGTTAATTAACTCCGATGTATTCTTTGGTATTCAAGTTAACTCTCACTTATTTCAGGGAACATCCTGTCATCCCAAATCTGATTTATAATCCCACCCTCTATTCTCCCAAAGCCTCCGATACACACCCTGTCAACAAAAACAGAATTACAAAGTTACCGGATATTTGCTTCTTAATATAAAAAGTCTTATTTGACTTCTACCAAATAAGGGCTAATGCCCACAAAACAAATGCTCATTATAGAATGAAATGAGACTTTCATGCTTGCCTAGCCTGAGACTCCCCAAATTACTTACTGTAGGACTTTTGCATGAAGGAAAGCAGCTGGATTTGTTCTAAACTTTTCTTTCTCTGTCCCTTCTCTTTATGACTTTTCCTCTCTTATCTGTATCAAAAAAGGGAAGGTCTGCCTGCCATCAGTCACTTATTTGGAAATTCTTTGATATGAGTGGATTCAGTCACCGTCACGTTCCCATCAGTTACACTTTAAGCTGGCGTATACCTAGTTGTAAAAGGAAAGGCTGGACTCCCAGTGAGAGACATTTCTGGGCAGAATAATCTTCCTGCTCCTCGCTTCCTTCCTTGTAAGGTTAGCCTTTAATATAAGGTTTAATCCCTTGGTGCTGCATGGAATGTTTCCCGGGGTTTTCACTGCAGATTGTTTCACCTGGCGGTTAATTCCTGGGCCCTTCTGGGACCTGCAGGGAAGAACTGGTTGGGCTGCGGTCACTGAACTCGGAGACCACCAATCAGTTCATCAGTTCTGTGTCCATCTGGGTTTCGTTTTGCTTTCTCTAAACCACTGATACTTAAATTTTAGTTTATTTCAGAATCATCTGAATAAATCTATAAAGAACAGATTCCAGGGCACCATCCTAAGACTCTGATTCATACAGTCTGTTATAGGCATAGGAAATCTTCGTTTTGATGAGCTTACTGGAAAATTCCAGAGCAGATGACTCATACCAATGTGTGCAATTTGTGTAGACAATACTTCCCTTCTGTTCTCTCCATCCCACCAGGAGACTGATGACTTCAAGTTCACCTGACTGAGAGCCAAAACTCATCAGTTAGTGCCCTTTTATAGAGCAAATTTACAGTCTGTTTTACTTTAGTCTTGCAATATATTTTCAGGTACTAGTCACATGGGCTCTCGATCCCCTTGTGATCAAGGGTTTCAGTCACCTCATCTTTATCAGGATGCAGGACGAGGTCAAGAAGCAGGTAACTGCAGAACATACTGTCGTTGGGACCTAGGAAAGGAAGTCTCCTGGGATCTTCACAAGGCAGCCATAGGGATGGTAGACAGGTGAACAATAGGAGAGCTTATGTTTTTTAGCATTCATTTCAGAATCTTTGTTTTTGACATCGAACATGTGTTTGAGATAACTACAAATAGTGTCAGGAACATTAAATGTTCCCAAAAAGTAAAATGACAACACAAAAAGAGATGAAACTTTCCAAAAGTTTGATTAACAGTTTTTAAGTAACATCTATAAATTTTGAATTATTAATTCATAATTTAACATAATATAATAATCATGCATTTTACAAAAGATGCACTAGAAGATTAACATCTGATGATATTAGCATTTGTAAATTTTGTTTTATGGCAGCACTGAATTTCTAACATGTTTAAATGTCATAAGTGTTCCTGTCTCATAATCAAGACTTAAACATTAAAAACAATGGAAGTCTTTGTTTCCCATTGCGGTAAGTCCAGAGCAATTAGATGGTGAGCAGCAGGCTGTGCATACAGAGCACCCCATCCTTTTTAGTGTTTCACCCTCTGCGTACCTTTTTATACATCAGGAATACCAACCTGGCACTTCCCTGAACCCTACCTAGCATTTTCTCCCTTCGTTCTGATCTTCATACACTATTTAAGAAGGATACCAGTACCGAGAACTCAGAGTCATGATTTCACTATTTAACTCTACGTTTCTTTAAAAGGGGGGTTCTTTCTTCTTCAAGCTGGTTCCTTTTGTAATAAAAAATCTAATTATCCTTTAAAGCAACTGTTTTTTATTTGCTTTTTGTAATAAAACTAGGAAGTAATTTAGTAAGTCTCTAATAGTAAGTTAATGAGTTTCATTCAAGAGCTAGTATCATATAGTGCATATATTTTAGGTGTTCATAGTGTTTCCAAACTACACTCAGTTGGTTTTTTCTTTTATCAGCAAGAAAGAGGCTAAAACAGACTCTTAGTTTCCCAATGTGCTTAATACGAGAAATTAATAGCATCCAAACACAGTCCTGTGCCCAGGGAGAGCTACTCGCCATACAATGACAAAATGTCAGCGACAAATCAGTATGGCAGGTTCCAGAAAACCTTGTCTTATACTCAAGCTATGCTGGTTGTCCTTGAACAACACCTCACCCACTTTCTGCAACTTAGAATGAACAAAGCAGGCTGCCTGTAGGTAGGCGCTCTGCACAGTGGGAGGTGCATGTGGCCATGAAAACCTAAATTAAAGCTTGTTTTTCTGTCATCACAACTCCGGAGCCTCATAATTTTAGTAATCATGGTATCAAACGTCACAGTGGACTTATCCTGGGGGAAGAAATATACAAACTGGGGAAATTTTTGAGAGAAGAAATAATATGAGTTGGACAAGAAAAAATAAAGGATAGGGATACCCCCTCATGTACATAACATCCTAAAACACAGAGTGTGTCTGCTGCGCTCTGTCACCATAATCATGGCCACAGATCTCAAACACATGTGCACTTGAGTAGCATCCAAACGTCCACACTTCCATTTGCAGACATGCTCTTTTGAGGTAATTTCCTGGAACCATGGACAGTTTATTTACTGCAAAAGAGAATTCCAGAATATGTTTTTGCACATTTAAATCTTCACTACTAAATACTCATGTCAACAATGTGACAATAGTGTTTCGATAAAAAATTCTTACATCAGTGGGGCCTCTGTTTTGGTTCTGTCTTTTCATGGCTCTGTCTTTTCATTGGACCATCTGCAGTTTAGGTCACAGATATTCTGACCTCTTCCAGTTTCTGGTCATATTCAACTTTCAAAAGACCTTTTCTCACTAACTAAATTAAAGAATCAAAGCACTAGGAACATTTTCACAATAATATCAAAAAGAGAAATTCTGCCCTAACCTGTGCGGTTCAGTGGATAGAGCGTCAGCCTGCGGACTCAAGGGTCCCAGGTTCGATTCCGGTCAAGGGCATGTACTTTGGTTACGGGCACATCCCCAGTAGGGAGTGTGCAGGAAGCAGCTGATCGATGTTTCTCTCTCATCAATGTTTCTAACTCTCTATCCCTTTCCCTTCCTCTCTGTAAAAAAATCAATAAAAAATAAAAATAAGAAAAAGATAAATTCTATCCACTAGCCTATTTGAATTTCTTCACCATTAGGAAAGGTAAGAATTTTTATTTTCATTTAAAGAACCATACATTGAATGTAAATCAAGATCTATCCTCACACTCCAGAGGATGGTGTAAACTTGAATGTGACTTTGACCACAGTTCCATTCTTGGAATTATATTGCAAGGAGATACTTATACATATTTACAAAGATTTATGTATGATTTTCACCTCAGCATAGTTTGGATGAAAAATAGGAACAGATGTTAATATCCATCAATGAGAATATGGTAAAATAAATGATGATATAAGGACGTACTGGGAAACTGTTGAAGTGATTAAGAAGATTCTATATTGTTTGACACAGAGAACGTGAGAATCCCAGTCTATGCTATAAGAAAAATAAAACAAAAATCAGAATACATAGTCTAAAAATATAAATAAAAAGCATAAAATGCTATGTTTTATAATTTTTAACAGTGTTTTTATTCCAGATGATAGGATTAAAGGTCATTTTTATATTTTAAAAATATTTTATACATTTTCTCAGTTGTATTCAAATGAACATAATTATTTCTATCATACATGATAAACTAACTTTCATTTTTAAAAATGTTGTGCTAAAGAAAATGAAATAGAAATAAAAATACTAGATCTTAATTTCTACTTGATTTTAAATCTCTAATCATATTTTCAATACCTATTTATTTGTTCAAAAATCCAGATCGATTGTAAGCTTCGCAGAGAAATAGGCTGTGTATTAATTGTCCCCCATTGCTCTGAAAAGGAAAAATAGTAAGACGCGTGGTATTTTTGTGAATAAACCTGTAGTGTTAAGTTAAGTCACTTTGCCGCTTTGAGGCTCATTTTTCTCATCTACAAAATAAATATACTTTCTACCCATGCGCTGGGGACTGCCAGCTGAAAGGAGGCAGCACAGGCTGAGCATAAAGCACCCTAAGGAGGTGGATGAGTCTAAAGCTCTCCGGGTTTGTGTACAAGCATTAGTTTTAACCACAGAGGTCACACTGTTCCACTCACCCCATACCTGAGGCAAGTATTGTTGGCTTCCCATCCCCAGGGACAGCTCCAGGCAGAACTGTGAAGCTGAAAGTACCAGCGCCCAGCTGCCTGCCTTCTTCACTTCAGGGGCCCCCTTTCCTCAGTGCCCTGCCCCTGCTTGTCTTCACTCCAGCTTTCATCCAAATGTAACCGCATAGAAATAGGCTCTTGTGTTGTAGCCTGCCCCTAGTAGAACCTGCAGTCTCACCAGAGAAAATGTGTTATCAATCAAAGCAACGGATTTTCCCATTTCAGTGGAGCCTCCTGAAATCACAACAGGCCAGTCATCTGCTCCTTTCATCAGAAGCAGGGAGTGCTTTAACGGGCAGGCAGTGCTTCCTACTTGGACCTGGGCTCTGACTGTGGAAAAATCATCAATCTACTGGGGGGAAGAGTCACTCCCTTTTAAAGAAAAATACCAGATGTTATTAAAAATTATCCTTGCATTACATTTAAAATCTTAAAAGTGGGAGACAATACAGTGATAGTAGACTTTGCCAGTATCCTATATAATAAAAGGTTAGTATGCAAACTGACCCTAATGGCAGAAGACAGATCGCTATGACACCCACACCACCAGGGGGCAGATGCTCAATGCAGGAGCTGCCCCCTGGTGGTCAGTGTGCTTCCACAGGAGGAGCTCTGCTCAGCCACAAGCTGGGCTGACAGCTATGAGCACAGTGGCGGTGGCAGGAGCCTCTCCTGCCTCCTCAGCCGCACTAAGAATGTCTGACTGCGGCTTAGGCCTGCTCCCTGGGCTGCCAGAGGAATGTCTGACTGCCAGCTTAGGCCCGATTCCCCGGGGAGCGGGCCTAAGCCAGCAGGTGGACATCCCTGGAGGGGTCCCAGACTGCTAGAGGACTCAGGCTGGGTTGGGGGACCCCCCCGAGTGCATGAATTTTCATGCACCGGGCCTCTAGTATTTCCGTAATCATCATTATAATGCTGTATAGGTACTAAAGAACAATAAAGGCCTATAGATTTCTTTATTCAGCCATTTAAGTAAATTGCATTTTTTAGATAAATGAAGGTACAGTATAATTGACAGATAGATATAGATATATGGGTTTTTACATATATTTTTATTTGTTTTGAATTTTATATTTATATAGAATGTATGTTTAGATATTTTACAGATAGGGACCCCCCCGAGTGCAGATTGCAATTTATTATATCTAAAAGATTGCAATCTAATTTTAAAAAATCTGCCACGTATACAAGATGGGGTAAAAGTGGGTTTACAGTCATGAGTACATGAAAGAGTTTATTCTTGTATTATTATTTATTAATTGTTGCATTATTTTCCATATGAACAACTGGAAACCTACTTTTACCATGCACTGTATTTTATTTATAAATATACCTTATGTATATAATTTTTCAGCTTTCTAATAATATATATTACACGTATAATGTTTTAAAGATGGAACAAGGTTTTAAGCAGAACAAAGTCACAAAATAAACCTAGTCACATGCCTCAGGGAATGCAGTTTAATGGAGTGTTTAGACTAGCATGGGGTTAATTTGATGAGGACTCTCAGAAAAATGGAATTTAAACCAAAGTCGATTAGTGCATTATGCTGCTAGAAAGAAGAGGACCCTATAATACAGTAAGGACTTATTCTCAGGGAAGAGAATGGGCACACCTTTTCAGTTGCCAAGTTGAACACCTGTCTCCACTCAGATCCTGCACCCCACCCAGCCAATTCTGCTCTTACTGCCTTCATCACTGACGCTCTGGAACAAACACGTTTTTAACAGTTCACATGATTCACTTGTCTCATGCAGCTAGAATGCAGGTTGCATGAGTTCAGGCATTTTTACCCATTTTGTTCATTATTGCATCTCCAGCATTTAAAATAGTGCCTGGCACATTAGTAGGTCCCCAGTAAATATTTGTGGGATTAAAGAAATACACTTATTTGTGTTGGATACAGCAAGGAAACTAGTTGGAAGGGAAGTGTTAAAATTAGACCTATAAGAGGTTAGTTCAATTGATTTCCAATTGAAAAATGTTGAGGGTCTATATTAACATTGTACTTACAGGATGGTATGCAGATAATTAAATGAGAAGTAGAAATCAAAGTAATATTTAAGAATAGATCTTAAAATAAATAGCCCCAAATCATTTCTTCTTGGAAAATAAAGTGTGATTTTTTTTTATTTTTATTTTTTTTGCTATTACAGTAGAGACAGAGGATTTACAAAAAGGTGAATTAATGAAAGACCAGAAATTTTTGAAATGTTGTGAGAAAACTTGAAAAGCCCCTTAAAATGTGATTGTAGCCGAAACCGGTTTGTCTCAGTGGATAGAGCGTCGGCCTGCGGACTGAGGGGTCCCAGGTTCGATTCCAGTCAAGGGCATGTACCTGGGTTGCGGGCACATCCCCAGTAAGAGATGTGCAGGAGGCAGCTAATCGATGTTTCTCTCTCATCGATGTTTCTGACTCTCTTTCTCTCTCTCCCTTCCTCTCTGTAAAAAATCAATAAAATATATATTTTTTAAAAATGTGATTGTAAAAAAAGAAGAAATATTACCCTAGGTTGATAAAAATTACTACTAATTATCATTTTCCTTATATAGAACAGCTTTCTGTAGCTGAGGTACTCTTGCTTTGTACTTTTTTTTTTTTAAGCTACTCATGTGTAGAACAAAAAAAATAGACCAAATTAATCATAGGCTCAGAATGATTTCATTGTGTACAGTTTACAAATTAATTATCTTTCTCTTAATCTTTTCAATTAAAGAAGTGTTAAAACATTAGTTTATTGCTTACTTCAGTGTTAAAATGCTGGTTAATTGCAAAACATTATTAGGGGATAATATTAAAGTTCCATTTAAAATATTCAGGGAAACAAAACACATTTAAAGTAGATTTGCAAATCCAGCTTTCCTAAGTCTGTTTGGGCGGAAGCAATACTGCTAAAGTACACAAACACTGTGTGATGTATGTGCACATGATATGTATGCAAAAGTTCCTCCATGTGAATTACATATGGATGTGTGCACAAATACATATACACACATGTCGATATACCAATTTTTAAAAATATGTTTTTATTGATTTGAGAGAGAGAAGAAAGATCAGGGAGAGATAGAAATATGAGAGAGAAATATCGAACAGCTGCCTCCTACACACACCCTACTGGAATGGAGCCCACAACCCCAGCATGTACCCTGACCAGGAATGGAACCTCTTGGTGCATGGGACAATGCTCAATCCACTGAGCAACACCAGCTGGGCTACATACATATTCTTAATAGCATTAGCTTTAGTCATAAAATCAGAAAACAGTGAGGAGCAATGCATGCAAATTATTTATTTCAAACTCTGAGTCTTTGTTTCAAATGTTTTTTTTTCTTACCAGTCCTCTATCAATCAGAGAGCTGGAGTCAACTCACAGACATCTTTTATTCATATAACCTCTAGATGCGATAAATTTGGTCAAGATTTGGAATCCATCCTGCTGAGACATTCAAGAAGGAAACTGTGACATAGGATCTGACATTCACAGAGTTGTTCTTAGGCAGAGGCAGCCTTGACTGTGGGGAGGTGGGGTCCCACTGAGGGAAGTGAAAACCCCTCTCCTCATAAATACTGCACATGGTGGCATGGAGAATGTCCTGGCCACATGTTCACTGTGTCATGAATGAGTAGGGAGTAGGTGAAAATGGACTTCACATACAAATGACAAGTGGCAAATGTGAGAGATGAAGTTCAGATGGGGCAGATCAATAAACTGACATCAAGGAAATCATTTCTAAAAATACCTAATAAGTCTGTAACACTAAAGTGGCAAAACAAGTGTAGAAAGCAAGAGTACCTCAGCTACAGAAAACTGTTCTATAGAAGGAAAATGGTAAACTACGTTTCCTTTGCACACGTCTGAATAAGAAGGAACCCTCTCTTAGCATACTTGGCATTGCTGTTTCTTAAAGTATTTGATTCATGTCCCAGAAATGTAGATTTCAGGCCCATATGAGGGATTTAGGAATAATATTAAATGCAATTGGCACTTTTTTCCAGTCCTCTTAGTGTCTTAAAAAAACATATTGTCTTTTTAGAAAATTTTTTTCAAGATGAGATATGTAATGGGGAACAGTTAGAAATGATAAAAAAAAGGAAAGAGAATCATTATCCAGAAATAACCATGTTATTTTGATACATTTTCTCCCAGTGTGTGTGGGCATGACAATTCATTAAAAGAAAATTTCATCCTGGCAGAGTAGTTCAGTTGGTTAGAGCATCATTCCAACATGCCAAGGTTGCAGGTTCAATCCCCAGTTAGGGAACATACAAGAATCAACCAAGGAATGCATAAATAAGTGGAAGAGCAAATCAATGTTCCTCTTCCCCCCCCCCACCCCCACTTATTCTCTCTCTCTAAAATCAATAAGTATTTTAAAAAGGGTGGGGAAGCAACTTTCACCTCTGGTAGCTGCTATTAAAATTAAGGACACAAAATGGAAATATATTTTAAAATATCTCTTCTGTAGCTGCAGTATATCTTAATTAAAGAAGAAGTGAAAATATATAGAAGGCCAAAAGATAAGTAGAGTCAAAATTAACTTGAGTTCCATATGATGGCCAATTGAAGAAAAGAGAAAATGTTGAAGACAAAAGAAGAAATAAAGAAGGGAATATGAGAGATTGGGAGAGAGAAAATAAGGGAGATAATATAGGAGACAGGGACTAAGCAGGGGATACAAACAAAAGGAAACAGCCAGACTCTAACATCTTTCCCTGGGCACGTCCAGACTTTGGTGGCCTGCCTGGCACCCCTCACACACCACTTTCGGCTTTTATAGTTCAGCACACATGATACAGACATACAAGGAACACCTCTGTGAAGAGGCTAAGACTGTTCTAGACCTTCCTTCAGATCTTCAGGCTGACCAAATTGTATGGTGTGCTATATCTCAAGTATTTTTATAAATTTCATCAACGCTGAAATGCCCAGTATTGAAAGGGAGGCCAACCCTGTTTTTAAATTATGAGACCTTCCATGATCAACCTCCTCATAAACAAACAGATAAAATAATAATTAGTTTTACATTGCTGTTGTAACAAACTGCCACATGTGGCTTATGCAGCACACATTTGTTATTTCAGAGTTCGGGGGGTTAGAAGTCTGAAATGGGCCTCACTGAGTTTAAATCAAGGGGTCAACATGGCTGCTTCCTGGCGGAGGCTCTTTTCCTTGGGAGAGTCCTTTTCTTTGTCTTCTCCAGAGACCTGTGTTCCTTGGCTTGTTATCCCTTCCTCTATCATCAAGGCCAGTAATAGCCGCTCCAGTTCTTCACAATCACAGCACAGACTATCTGACACCGACTGTCCTGCTTTCCTCTTTCATTTATAAGACCCTTGTGTGTACACTGGGTCCATCCAGATAATCCAGGATAACCTCCCACCTCAAGATCCTTAATTCAATCTTGTTTGCAAAATCCCTTTCGTCAAGTCAGGTAACATAATCACAGGGATTAAGAGCCAGGATTTGGGAGGAGGGGTGTTAGTATTCTGACTACCATAAACATAGATGTGTATGCTGTGGTTATTTTAATAAAGAATAAATTTATGAAGTGAAATATTCCCCCTCCTCCTCCTCATGTTACACAAGCAGAGATTAGAATGTCTTATAACTATCCAAGCATCATGAAGTTTTTAGAAGGATCCTTAGATCAATGCTTTTCCCACCGAAGTGAGCCTTTCTTCCATGTCTAAAGAGTTCTCAATACTATTTTAGCCCATGGATATGTTTTTTGTTTTTAATTTCAAATGTGTTCATTTTTTGATTCTTTATTTCCTTATCATTTGATTTCTTTCTTCATTTCTTTTCCAAGAATACAGGGACCGTACTTTGGAACAAAATTTTAAGGGTTATGGGAAGCCAAAATGTGAAAACTCAGTAATTTGATCATGAACCCAAACATTTAACAACCAGTAAGGACATTGAAGATGCTTTCAGAACATGAATATATGCCCATAGTACTTCATATTAAGCGTTCTGAGGAGATGGGCACTCTATAGGAACAAGTTACTGTCTCATAGCTCCCTGCACAGCCTCAGATCAAATAGAGCAAGACATGGTTTCTACTTTTTTTTTTTAGAAGAATGATTTTATTTACCACTGTTGCCCTTTAAACATTGTTCTTTGAAGAAAGATATTAAGACAGCTGTGTGTGCCATCTCCTTGGTCCCTTCCTTCATGTCACCTACTTTGTACTTTGTCTGGTAGGTGAATA
>NW_006300375.1:5981892-5997600 GCF_000327345.1 Myotis davidii | reverse complement strand
TGGTACACAAGCAGAGATTAGAATGTCTTATAACTATCCAAGCATCATGAAGTTTTTAGAAGGATCCTTAGATCAATGCTTTTCCCATCGAAGTGAGCCTTTCTTCCATGTCTAAAGAGTTCTCAATACTATTTTAGCCCATGGATATGTTTTTTGTTTTTAATTTCAAATGTGTTCATTTTTTGATTCTTTATTTCCTTATCATTTGATTTCTTTCTTCATTTCTTTTCCAAGAATACAGGGACCGTACTTTGGAACAAAATTTTAAGGGTTATGGGAAGCCAAAATGTGAAAACTCAGTAATTTGATCATGAACCCAAACATTTAACAACCAGTAAGGACATTGAAGATGCTTTCAGAACATGAATATATGCCCATAGTACTTCATATTAAGCGTTCTGAGGAGATGGGCACTCTATAGGAACAAGTTACTGTCTCATAGCTCCCTGCACAGCCTCAGATCAAATAGAGCAAGACATGGTTTCTACTTTTTTTTTTTTTAGAAGAATGATTTTATTTACCACTGTTGCCCTTTAAACATTGTTCTTTGAAGAAAGATATAAGACAGCTGTGTGTGCCATCTCCTTGGTCCCTTCCTTCATGTCACCTACTTTGTACTTTGTCTGGTAGGTGAATAACCTGCAGAGGTGATTTTTTCTAAGTTGCCAGGCACAGGCATTTGTATCTAACTACGAGGGAAGAATAATACCAGAAAGGAATGGGAGGAACTACATTTAATATCAGTCTTTCCATCCAATCCTAAGAGAAAGTGAAGCAGGCTTACTAGTTCTCAAAACCTGTCAAGTGCATTTGACACTAAGAATCCTAATCTTCCCACAAAATTTTTTAAAAATCTGAAAATTATAATTCACTGAACTATTCATTTCTTCTCCTACTAATGTGTCCTGTTTAATGTTACCTTCCTATCTCTGATTCTCAACTTAAATTCATAAAGGAACATGTGTAAAACATAGATGCTATGTGAAAAAATAAGAAAGAAATTCTCCCTTGTTATATTCTGTCCCCTGTTTGTTGCTCCCATGCCAGCCAGAGATGCCCATCAAAGGGATCAGGAAGGGAGGGTAGCTGCCAGTCCCAACTTTTTCTGCTGTTAGAATTCCTCCAGCAGAGTAGAAGAAGGCTGCGTGTGAGCCCTCAGTCATATTTTCCAGGTCAAAGGGACAAAGAACATATGCTGACCAGGGCATTCTAAATGGCAAATGGTGGTGGTGGTGGTGGTGTGTGTCTGTGTAAGAGATAGAAAGACAAAAAAGATAGAGATGGATATCAAGAGAAAAACAAAAAAAAATAATACAAACCTACTCACAAAGCCCGTGAAACATATTCCAAATCTATAAAATAGTATATGTGGGAGTAGGAATGAGACACCTCATGGGTAGTAAATATGGTCAGGTATGTCAGAAGCTCATGCAGGATTGATTGGCAGGGGCCTCAGGTGAGTGGGTAGGTGGAAGCTGGTGATAAGAAGTTGGGTATCTGAAAGTTAACCTGAACTTTATCATGGAAGACTTGATTTAATAGGGTTGTCTGGAATATAGATATCAAGCTTGAGCTAAAGTTTCATGCATGAGGATTAAACCAGTGACAAGTGACATATTTAAGAAAAAATATATAATCAACTTGAATACTCCAATAATGGCTTCAAGCAGGTTGGTTGAAGTAATGATTTTAACAAGTTCATGATTTTTAAGGCTAATATTCATTTTTGCCTCAACCCTAAGTAAGAACTAGAACATGGAGCATATAGGACAGTACATTCTAAGATGTGTCTTAGTATGTGCTTTACCAAATCAATTAGATTTCTAATGAAAGTAAAAAACCTCTTTGAGTTCAGGCATAGTAGATAAAACTAGCCTAACTGGTGAAGAGGGGGAAATCACATGCTTATATTAATGGTTTTCTACCAGTATGCCAACGTAGTAAGAGAGAATGAAGATATTTCCAAATAGCTTGTGTGTTTTTTCCTTTTGCTTGATATGTACTTGTATTTATTCCCTTAAAATATAGATCATGAATTAAGTTTTTCCTATCATTTAGGTACCATCAGCTCTTGAACCAATGGAACACTGTACACTTCTGAGGTCCATGAATTATGAAAATAAGTATTTCTTTTCACATTTTATAGCTCAGGAAACCAAGGTTCAGAAATTTTAGAGATCCTGCCCAAGGTTCTAAAATGTAAAATGTTCCAAAATTGGAAATTCAATCTAAGTCTTCTTGGTCTAGTCTCCATTTGTACACATTTTCTAAAATATAACCACACATAGTAATGTTTCTTACAAAGGAATGGATAAAAGACCCCAAATAATGCAAACTCTTACTGGGCTTTTGAAATATGTTCTGAGAGTCTTGTTATAAGACTATAGTTTGCTTTTACCAGTGGTATCAGAGTCCATATTACATAACAGAACTCACTATAATGACCCACATTTTCTCTTACTCTTTGGTATCCAGAGAGACTAAGTACACACATGACTGAGTGGCCGGTATTAAACATTAGCTATTGAGTCCTCTCATGAAAGCCCTTTTCATGAAAGGAAGGGGCTCTTGTCATGGTTTTGGTTCTTCCAAAAGCAATTTCCAAAGCTAGGACTTGGCTGGGGGTGGTTTACTAGGTGTACCAGTTAATAATGCGGATTTTTTTTTCAATTTATGGAGTTACACATATGTTGATATATATGCAATTAAATATGTATGCTATTTTGTTGTATTGACAACAAGCTTCAAAACTTCATTTGTCAAATTTTCTGATGGTGTTAACAGATATTTTTACACTTAAAACTGTCAAATTTCATGCCAAAAAAAGAGTATTTGCGGGAAGTTTTAATTCATTACTTTATTTTGAAGAAAAGTGCTGCTGAAAGTTATCGTATACTTCAGGAAGCTTATGGTGAACATGCTCCATCTCAAGATACTTGTGAACGCTGGTTTAAACAGTTTAAAAGTGATAATTTCGATGTGATACAATTTTTGGAAGAAATTGCATGTCAAAGTCAAAAACAACTTGCAGAAAGATTAAACATTGCTCAGCAAACGATTTCCAATCGTTTACAAGCAATGGGGAAGATTTTAAAGGAAGGAAAATGGGTGCCACATCAACTGAACAAAAGATAAATGGAAAACCAAAAGTCATCAGTAAAATGTTGCTTTGATGGCATGAAAGAAAGTCTTTTGTCCATCGAATTGTGACTGGCGATGAAAAGTGGATTTCTTTTGAGAATCCCAAACACACAAAATCATGGGTTGATCCAGGTCAACCATCAGCATCGACTGCAAGGCCAAATCACTTCGGAAAGAAAACAATGCTCTGTGTTTGGTGGATCAGGAAGGTGTGGTGTATTATGAGCTTCTAAAACCAAGTGAAACCGTTAATACTGATCGCTACCAACAACAAATAATCAGTTTGAACCAGCTGTGATCGTAAAATGACCAGAATGTGCCAGAAGACACGGCAAAGTAATTTTGCTTCATGATGACACACTGTCACACACTTCAAAACCAGTTAAAGACACGTTCAAAGATCTTGCCTGGGAAGTATTAACCCACTCACTGTATTCGCCAGACCTTGCTCCTTTAGATTACCACTTGTTCTGATTGATGTCACACGCACTTTCTGAGCAGCACTTCAAAACATACAAAGAAGTGGAAAATTGGGTCTCTGAATGGTTTGCCTCAAAACAAGAAAAGTTCTATTGGGACAGTATCCACAAATTACCTGAAAGATGTGGGAAATGTGTAGCATTACTTTGAATAAATCACTTTTGATGTTTCTCTTAAAATTATTGTTTTCTTTGATGACAAAATCTGCATTATTAACCGATACACCTAGTACTTAGGGCTCAGTTATCCTGAGCCCTAGTGCAGGAATAGAGATAATGGGGCAAGGTTGCAAGAAAATAATAAAAGGAACTTTGATAAATAAGTGACAAATGACTGCTGTCATCAGCTGGGGATCAGTCCCCCTAGAGAATCTTTGAGAAACCTTTTGGTCCCTGGGGATGCTGAAGCCATTTACTCAAGGTCTCTCTGAGAATATTCACTCTGGCACACTCCCTGGTTGTGCTTCCTGGCTGAACAGGTGCTGAGCCCAAAGGTCTTTGAAGAGAGGCAGGTGAAGAGGGGAAAATCACATGCTTATATTAAAGCAGTGGTTCTCAACCTTCCTAATGCCACGACCCTTTAATACAGTTCCTCATGTTATGGTGACCCCCAACCATAAAATTATTTTCGTTGCTACTTCATAACTATAATTTTGCTACTGCTATGAATTGTAATGTAAATATCTGATATGCAGGATGTATTTAGGTGACCCCTGTGAAAGGGCTGTTTGACCCCCAAAGGGGTCACGATCCACAGGTTGAGAACCACTGTATTAAAGGGTTGGGTTGTTTTTTTTGCGTGAGGTGAGAAGCTGTCCTTGTACTTGAAATAGCCTCAGTTGCAGCCGATCTCAGAGCTATGGTGAGGGGCTAAAGGAAACTGTACTGGTCAGGATGGTTTGGGTTGCCAGTTACAACGTTCTTTGCTAGGGCCACTTTGGCTTCCTAAAGATGCAGGTGTGAACCATGGCACAATAGAGCGGAGAAGGGCCCAGAATGAATCGGCAGCACTGAAGGCTCTCATTGCATCTATGATCCCACCTCCCTCAGGGTGCCAGCTTCTCGCTCTTGCACTGTCCTTCACACACACACATTTACCACACACATGTTCATTCACACACACGTTCACTCACACACATCTTCATTCTCACACACACCCCATTCACACACCCCCATTCACTCATACATACATTTACTCATACACACACATTCACACACACATTTACTCACACACATTCACCCACAGAGATTCACTCACACACACATTCATATATTTGCTCACACATGTTTACACATTCACTAACATACACATACGCACCCCCACACACTCACAAATAGAGCAGCTTTTTCTATTTTCTGTGTGTCTTACCTGTTACTGGTCTAATCAAGGGAAGACTGACTTGTGTCTTTCACTGACAATTTATATTCCTGGTGAAGGGACCTAAATGACTCCCATAACTGAGAGTAGGTAGGAAATTGTGTAAACCCCACATGAATGGGTGGGAACTGGGGAGTTAATTTCATGTGCAAATCCCCTACAACATCAACCAATATCCCCCCAAACAACCAGGTGGAGGGGCAAGCAGGACTACCTTCTGTGCTTTCAATGCCACTCATTGGATGAGCCCCAAACATCCTGTATAACACAGTCGCCATCTGGAAGCTGCCAGATAAGCAAAAGCCAGATCACAGGTCTGAAACTGCTTTTTAGTACAGAAAGTGGAGCACTGTGTCAAAAGTTATGCTAATCTTAAAATAGAAAAGAACTGTGTCCATTTTAGAATCAAACAGTGCAGGGAAATGTGTGTATATCAGCATCTTCTACATTATGCTGTTGAGATTTGATAGACTCTGAGTTTAATGGCAAATATCGTGAAAAGATACTGGAGAACTTGAATTGGTTTTATTTGTTAATTATTATTTATTGATTTGAGAGAGGAAAAAATACATGGATTTGTTGTTCCACTTATTTATGCATTCATTGGTTGACTCCTATATCTGCCCTGACCAGGGATTGAACGCACAACCTTGGTGTATGGGGAGGACACCCTAACCAACTGAGCTACCTGGCCAGGGATTGGATTGTTTTTATATACATAGTTTTTGGTGAAAAGTTCAGCTTTTCTTTCCCAATGCAAATAAAAATTAGAAAATCTATTTGACTAATGTTTCCGTATGTTCTGGTGATCCATTTTGGCTTTTCAAAGTGAACTTTAGCATATTAACACAGAATCCTCCCTCCTTCCCACCCTCTCCCCTTCCTTCCTTCTTTCCATTGTCCATTCATTTATTCATTCATTTTACCATATTACAGGCACAGTGCCACACACACTGAATAAGCAGTTGGCACCATCAGCCCTCTTGGAAATGCTCATGAGGCTACAACACATCATTATGTCTTTTTCAGAGAACAGTCCCATCACAGCCTATTCCCTGAGCAGAGTAACGTTGGTTATTACATGGAGCTATTATGGTGATGCTACCCATTCTCCAAAACAAAGCGAGTCAAGGTTTAATAAAATCAAAAGCAAAGTATGTTTGTATATTTTTCACACGTTAGGGCTACGGATTTCCATAAAATAAAAATTTGATGCCTAGGCAATTTTATTATTACCTGCTTTCTACAGAGCATGAGATGGTGTGTGCTGGATTAAAAGGTGTTTTGTTTTGTTTTTTTTTCTATTTCCATAATGTTCCATTATCTTGCTTAAACACGGAAAATGTTTTCCATCACTAGGAAATTGTAGGACTCACCCAGTGGATACATTCCCTGTCTGATAAGAGTTTAGCTCTCTCTCTTCCAATCAGTGTTAACCTACTTATTCCAGCGAGGCCCAGAACAGCATTCAGAATAGTCTGTGGGTTATTCATGATAATGGGGATGCTGGTGATAGTGGTGGTGATGACAGTAATAATAGTACTTATGCCTGGCCTGTGTGGCTCAGTGGTTGAGCATCAACCTATGAACCTGGAGGTCATAGTTCGATTCCCAGTCAGGGCATATGCCTGTGTTGCGGGCTTGATCCCCAGTAGGGGCTGTGCAGGAGGCAGCTAGTCAGTGATTCTCTCTCATCGGAGATATATATATATATAAAATTGATTTTTTACAGAGAGGAAGGGAGAGGGATAGAGAGTTAGAAACATCGACTAACTCGATGGATGGAGAGGAGATATATATATATATATATATATATTCAAGGGAGAATAAATGGTGCTCTCCTTTCTAATTGAGCCAATTCTTCCCAGAACGGACTTCCACAAATTTGCTGTACATGACAAAGAGGAATGAGTTGAAGGAACAAAGACTGACTCATTGTACACATTTTTTGTGATGCAGAAATAAGATAAAAGTAAAATATTTACAAACTTGAATTAAATCTTTTAAAGTCTGCCAATAAGTCAAAAAGGAGATAACAAAAAATAAAAGATAAAATTTGTAAGTTTCATGCTTCAAGGAATAAGCTTTTTCTTTAATCCTCACCTGAGGATATGCTTATTGATTTTAGAGAGAGGAAGGAAGAAAAAGAGAGAGAGGAAGAGAGAGAGAGAGAGATGTGAGAGAGAACAACAATTGGTTGCCTCCCTTATTCACTTCAATCAGAGCTCGAACCCAAAACCTGGGTATATACCCTGACTCAGAATCTAACCCACCACATTTCAGTGCAGGGGACAACACTCCAACCAACTGAGCCAAACCAGCCAGGGCAGGAAGGCCTACTCTTGCATGAATTTCGTGCATCAAGCCTTTAGTATACCAATAACAGGCAATATTGCAATGCAGAATTAACAACAGGGTGCACTGGACTAATTTGAGTTTCTAAAGCATATTTCCAATTACAACCTAGGAGACAAGCATTCTTCAATGACGAGAACTGGGTACGCTCGTAGCATTTCTTCAACAGCTTTATCCGGTCAAGAGCATGTACCTTGGTTGTGGGCACATCCCCAGTGAGGGGTGTACAGGAGGCAGCTGATCTATGTTTCTCTCTCATTGATGTTTTAACTCTCTATTCCTCTCCCTTTCTCTCTATAAAAAATCAATAATAATAAAAACAGATATCAGCATGGCCCTGACTTTCTAGCTTATAGGGTTATACAGTTTCCATCAGCATGGAGCTCAACCTGAATTTTAGGCATTGTGTGGGGCGGTAGTTCCTAACCCAGGTGACTTTAACCATCCAGGGGTTGGTCAAAATTTGGCAACATCAGGAGCCATTTGTGATTGTCACATTGGGAGGGGTTGCTGGAATCTAGGGTGGGACCAATGATGCTGATAGATGTCCTACCGGGCACAGGAGAGCCCACAACAAAGAATTATTAAGCCCAAAATGCCAATAGTGCTGAGGTTGAGAAACCCTGGTATAAGCCTATACGACTGAATAATAATGGTCATTTTTATTTAAATTCCGTTGACATGGTACCATTTAGATTGTATTTTTGAAGAAGATACAGCTCAATTTCATCTGGCCCAAGCTTCCCGTAGGGTACAGAGTACCCTTTCAAAGAACAAAGATAGGGCAGCCATACTATTTTGAATGCTAAAGGGATGTTCCCGCTGATGGTTTTATAAAGTGACTGACACCTCTGACAGTTCCTAAGAAGATGACTCAAACCTGAGTCTTTTGCAGATAGGCAAAACCAATGGATTTCGCAAAAATTAGACCTTTATTTCAAAGATAAGACTTTTAAAGTTTAACGCGAAAACAAGTTGCTTTCATGTGCAAAGAGACTAGGAATGAACATTTCAAAGGGCAGTAAGACTTTCCTCTGGCAGTTACAGGCAAGGTGACAGCGTTTGTGATACGTGTTTTGCCCCATTGCCCTGTTATCCTGGTCCTGAAATAGGAGCACCTCCTCACAATTCCTGCTACTTTTGTCTTCCAGACACAAAAGTGGATTTTCCAAGATTTCAGACACACAGACTGAATACAGATATCCCCTCAGTCACATAAACTCCAATGTCATGGACAGAAGTCCCAGTGGGCACAGCAAGCCTAGTCCTCTCTATACCCTTTGTGTCCTTCCTACCTCTCAGCACCCTGCCCCACCAACCAGCACTTAGTAAATACCCAGGTGGTGGTTAAACACGGTGGTGGTTAAATACAGCTAGGTGAAGATCAGATGACAATAGGTGCCCAGCATCTGTGTTAAAATCAGCTGGATAAAAGTGGAATTAAAAGTCACAGTGGAACCCGACCAGCATGCTTCAGTGGTTGAGTGTAGACCTATGAACCAGGAGGTCAAGTTTCCATTTCAGGCTGTGGGCTCGATCCCCAGTGTGGAGTGTGCAGGAGGCAGCTGATCAATGATTCTCTCTCATCATTGATGCTTCTGTCTCTCTCCCTCTCCCTTCCTCCCTGAAATCAATAAAAATATATATATTTTTAAAAAGTCACATTTGAAAAATGTTTAGAGCTTGAAAATAGAGTTGGAAGTGAACTTCACTGTCAAGCCAAAGGCTGACCTTCTGCATGCCCCTATCACCTTTAGGCTTTTGTTTTCTCACATGGAAAATGAGGAACTGGACAGGATAACCAGGAAGACTAACACTTCCTCCAGTTTATATTCTACCATTTCTAAAGGGAGAAGACATTCAAACTTTCTCAAATCCAAGATAAACTGTTATGAAATTATTGTTTAGTTTCTTTGGAGTTCTTGCTTGTGAGTAACGGGTTTATATTGCCCCTGAAGTTCTAATCTTATGAGTTGTAATGGAGGTAAGTTTTTTGAAATATTTTAATGTCTTTGGTCTTTGTGTGCAGGGATGGGAGGGGAGGAAGACTAAGAGGGTAACAGTAAGAATGCCGATAGTAAGAGTAATTTAATAACATTCACCCTCTGTTAGCAAAAGTAGGCTTCCTCAGTCTCCAGCAATGTAATACAAAAGGCTTAAGGACAAACCTTGCCAAAAAAATTTTTTCTATATTCCTTTATCTTCCCATTTAATATAACAAGTGATAGTCCAGGTAGCTTTGATCATAGCATTTCAAATAAAGGAAGGCATAGCCAGACAGGACAAGGGAAGTCCACACATATCCATTTCAGCAGGGGAAGAGACAGATCTCCGCAAATCTGAGCATTTGTGTGATTCCACCAGGCAGGAACTGGGCTGCTTAAGAAAACTTCTTAAATTATGACATTTTACTGAGTTTACATATTAGAATAAAATATCATGCTTCTTTTCTCAGCATCTTTAATATCAATTCTTTCTTTGAAATTTCTTTCCAATTTATTCTTCCTTGACAGAAATTTATCTGGGTTTTCATTTCTTTACTAATTCTGCAAATATTTATTGAGCATCTACGGCGCACAGCTCCTGAGGATGTCACAGTAAATAAACACAGGTGATGCCTCTGCTCTCGGGGGACTTACTTTCTCTTGCAGAGGAGCATAGTAAACAAGCACTGCATAACTCTAACCTGCATTAAGGAAGGAAACTGACAGGATGCCACTTCCTCATGCTCTTCCACCAGAACTGTGTTCATGTCACATTCTCCCCAGTTTCTCTCCTCTGTAGCAGATGAAAGTTCCTAAACTACTGCCAGATCCACCCACTTTCCTTTTCAGACCTCATGAAAAATATATATACCTCCAAGGCCTTGAATCTGGCCTCCAGCTCCCTGTTCTCTTAGAGATGAGGTCTCTCCTCCACCCATGTCATCCTCTCTAACATGCCATAGAAGTCCCATTTACATAGCAGTTCTCTGCCACACATCCAAGAATGCCCACTCTTCCCTATCTTTCTAAATTTTGGCCTTTCATTAAGATCCAGCCCATCCCTGCATGGCCTGTTCCATTAAAAACCCAGCCCACATGCAAAACTCCCTTCTCCAACCTTTCCTCACACACAGGGTAGCCTGTTAGCTCTTAGACTCCCAGACTTCGAAGCACCATGCTGGCCTTATTGCCCAGCCTTGAATGCCATGTGGGAAATTCAGTTAGAGTCACAGATGTTACCCTTTCTACTAGGATTTTAAAAATAAGTCAATTTTTAAAATGTATAAATATACATGTAAATATGCATATCTATAGGGTGGGGCAAAAGTCGGTTTGTAGCTGTTTGTATGGAAACTAATACAATAATCTATCTATATATAAAAGCCCAGTGACTGAATAGTGGAACCACCAGAATGACTGGTCGACCAGTTGCTATGATTTGAATTGACCACCAGGGGGCAGATGCCCAGGGCAGGAGCTGCCCCCTGATGGTCAGTGAGCTCTCAAAAAGGGAGCAGCCACTCAGAGAAGGGTCCACAGCTGCTCAACTGACCAGGATTAGCAGTGCTCCCACAGGGAGCCTATCTCTGCAGGCCATACCCCCTACCAGTGCACAAATCCATGCACCAGGCCTCTAGTTAATAAATAATAATATAATAATAAACTCTGTGTTTTGAATTCTCACAACTGTAAGCCCACTTTTGCTCTACCATATAGAATATATGTGTATCTATATAATATATTCCAACAATGATTATTTTTTTTATTGTTTTTATTTTAATCCTCAACCAAGGATATGTTTTTTATTTATTTTAGAGAGAGAGGAAGAGGGAGAGAGAGAGAGAAACATAGATCGGTTGCCTCCTGTACACACCCTAACTAGGGGTTGAACTCACAATGTGGGTGTGTGCCCTGACAGGGACTGGAACCTGCAAACTTTTGGTATATGGGAAGATGCTCCAACCAATTGAACCACCTGGCCAGGGGTAAATTATTTTGGTTATTCTATTAACCCAGTGATTCTCAACCTTCTGGCCCTTTAAATACAGTTCCTCATGTTGTGACCCAACCATAAAATTATTTTCGTTGCTACTTCATAACTGTAATATTACTACTGTTATGAATCATAATGTAAATATCTGATATGCAGGATGGTCTTAGGTGATCCCTGTGAAAGGGTCATTCAAATGCCAAAGGGGTTGCAACCCACAGGTTGAGAACTGCTGTATAACCATTCACAAACAAAGAGCTTTGAATAAATATTTATCCTTCAGCTTTTATGAAATCATAAAAAAAATAATTAAACACCCAATGACAAAACTCTTCAGTTACATATAATCTATATTAATTTATTTTGATACATGTTTCACTGAAACAAAGTATTATTCTTGACATAAATGTGGTGCTGACTGCTATCAAACACATTCTGTAGAAGGTGCCAGAATATGATTTTATTAAGACCACCTCCACCATTTTTAAAACTGAATCTTTAACCATCACTATAGCTTCACAACTAAAGACATCTCTGATGCAAACACAGTGTAGGCACTACTTTATTACAGGATGGTGATCTAGATCAGTTGGGATTTTCAATCAATTAAAAGCAAAACATATGCACTTATTACAGTATGTCTCCAGTTTGCCAGATGTCCAGAGACCCATGTTATATAGTTTTGGACTGTGTTGGGTGTTATGCTTTGATTCTGAGAATGGATCCTGTACACAACTGAGAAAGAAAAGACTTTTTATATTTATTTCCTTTTCCTCACAGTACCTGACACTGTGTGTTAGCACATGCTAGATGCTAACAAAATATTTCTGAAATATATTTTTTTCTGTTTCTTTCATATTTCTTCTGACCTGAATTTCAAGTAGTTCATTCACAGACCTTTATAAATCTCCCAGAAAAGTGAGTTAGTGGTTATTTTTTGATCCTGATTTTCTGGACAAATATTTACTGGAGCCAATAAGACCTTTCAACAGAGAACTCCTCAAAATGATGAAAGTCAAATTTAAGACAATGGAGAGAACATTGAAATTAAGGTAACCCTAAAGGCCAAGCAGTGTTTTAAGAAAGCTGAATAAAGTGTGGTTGTTGACAATGAAAATTTCCACGATGCAGACAATTATTTGAAGAGTGTATCTTTTTCAGACTATTTACAATTGTCTCATACAGTGATGGTAGCCATGTTAGTAAATCAGTAAAAGAGAAATTGCCTCCCTGTCTTTAAAATTTTCATAGAGAAACCTTATTTTTGCATTTCCATGGGGAAATAGGGTAAAAACAAATTCATTGATCTTCAACAGAAAAGCCTATGCCAGTATCTTCCTTGATATCTTAACTCTTTTTCCTATTTAGTTTCATCAACTAATGGCTTTATAGTTAATAGAGAGAATATATTTTTCCTTCTCTAACTGTCCTCTGTGAAGATTTGTCTCCCTTTCAGCTCAGTGTGAGAACTTTGGCACAATTAGAACTCTTTTTTAAAATAATTAAACTTATTGGGGTGACATTGATTAATAAAAGCATGTAGGTTTACAATTCTGTGATACATCATCTATATATTGCATTGTGTGCCCATCACCCAAAGTCAAATCTTCTTTATTTTTTAAATGTTGTTTTATTGCTTAAAGTATTACAAAGAGTATTACATATGTCTCCTTTTTTTTCTCCCCTTTACCCTCCGCTAGCCTCCCATTCCCCCCAGTGTCTTGTGTCCATTGGTTATGCTTATATGCATGCATACAAGTCCTTCGGTTGATCTCTTCCCTCCCCCACACCCCACCCTCCAGCTCTTCCTGGCCTTTCCACTGTAGTTTGACAATCAGTTCGATGTTGCTCTGCCTCTGTATCCATTTTTGTTCATCAGTTTATAATGGTCTTAATTATCCATAAATGAGTGAAATCATGTGATATTTTTCTTTCATTGACTGGCTTATTTCACTTAGCATAATGCTCTCTAGTTCATCTACACAATGGAATACTATGCTGCTGTAAAAAAGAAGGAATTCTTGCCATTTGCAGCAGCATGGTAAGAGCATTATGCTAAGTGAATTCAAATCTTCCAACATCCTATATTTGATTCCCTTTACTCTTTACTCCACTCCCTTCAGCAAAAACAAACAAATAAAACCTTATAGAACTAGTCTATTTTCTTTCAATATAGTGAAATGTCTCAGTAGAATTGTTTCTACAGAAGATAAATGATGTCAGCTTTGGACTTAATGTTGATTTTAGGTTACCTAGGATGTTCCTTCTATTTAAGAATGATTATATGCCCTGGCAAGTGTGCTCAGTGGTTAGAGCATAGGCCTCTGTACCAGAGGATTACAGGTTTGATTCCCAAAGGCACATACTTGGGTTGCAGGTTCAATCCCCATCCAATGGATGTGTCTCTCTAAAACATCAATGTTTCTCTGTCTCTCCCTCTCTCTCTCTCCCTCTCCCTCTCTCTCTTCTATCCCCCCTCCCTTCCACTCTCTCTAAAAATCGATGGAAAAATATCCTCACTTCTTGGGTGAGGATTTAAAAAAAGAAGAATGATTATAAATTAGATCTGAATTGATAAGCCAATATGTTTTTTAATTACTTAAAAGAAAAAAAAAGTGACGTTATTATTCATCTTTAGTGTGCTACATATCATTTTTGTTTCCAGAGTAATGATCTTGAAGAAGATTATGACTAACATTATAATAGCTAATAATTTTATACAGCTCAATAAGTACAAGACTCTCTAAATGTTCATTACTCACAAAATTCTACAAGAGGTAATATTACCACCTCTATTCTACAGAGGAGGGAACTGAGCCACGCAGGGTAAATGCCCTGCTCAAGTTTACAGAGCACTTTGATAGGGAAGCCAGCTAAGAGTCCAACTCTTCTGGCCCCAGAGTTCAGGATTAATAATGGCACTGCCCATTCACTAGCACCCTGTTGAGAAGTCATTGGGATAATCTCAGAATATTACTAATGACCAAATGAGTTGAGATTCTGGAATGCTGGCCTGTGATGTGTTTTACCCCTGTCGTCATAAATTTGTACAGACCAGGGAAGTAAATCAAATGTCAGAACAGACTTAAAAGCCAACCATAATTGTTTTATGACTCCAATGCAGAAATAATATCAACTTCCAGCTGCAATCAAGTAGAGATTAAGATCAAGTCAAAACCCTTTATTTATTTATGTTTTGCATATCATCAACCATGTTTTAAGGAATAACCATAGACAACAGGGTTACAGAGTTTTGGAGCATGAAGTGGCCCTAGGGCTTGTCCATTTCTTCCTTCTTTTTACAGCAATGAGGATACTGATTTCTACTGAAAGGATCTTGTTTACAAACCATGCCATGGCCTGATAACTGTTCTTCCTGACTCCACTGTTAGTGCTCTCATGCCCAGTCTTCAGAAAATCACTAAAGGGGATTCTTAATCCTACTTGATCATCTCATCCTGCCTGAAACTCCTCGCAGTGCTCCACATTACTCTCAGGCTAAGGCAAAGTCTTGAAGTTAAACCACCAGTTCTTTGAAAATTGGTCCATGGTTGATTCTCTCAACTCTTCCTACTTGCTGGTCTTGAAATCTGGATTACAGTCTCTCTGGATGTCCCTCACCACCCCTCCCCCCAGCATCACACTCTGGCCCTTGAGCCTTTGCACATCCTATTTTTGCTTATGCAGCCCTTTCTCTGCCCTGTCCTGGTTACCTCCAGCTTATCCTTCAGAAAGCAAAAATATCTCATAAGGGAAGATGACACTAACCTAGAGGTCAGCTTTGTTTTGTTTTGTTTTGCAAACATCCACCATAAACAGGTCTACCTGTCTTGCTTCCCAACTAATGACACAGTAAGAGTAATTTTATTTCTATGTGAACAAGAAGTGCCGTTAGAATTTAGACAATAGTAGCAGCACATCTCAAGTAATAATGCAATAAGGAATTATGATTTATAAAATGGGAAACCAACAAGTTAATGAAACAGAGATTCCTGGGTTCATTTGGTGAGAGTATCATGTTGTCAGGGCATCATCCAGTGATGGATGTGGGTAATTTTGAAATCTGAGTCAGCAAGAAATAGCAATTATATTTAATGTGGTATGATTAAGGAAGCAGAAAGCTTAATATGCAATAATTTTTACAGTGATTTTCACTAAAAATGTTTAAAATAAAATGAGTTTTAGAGCTTAAAGGAAGGAAAATAATTCATCGGTTCACTTATGTTAGAGTTTGTATGATATAGAGGTAATGTAATAACAGATAGATTCAAGTTCTGGTCTAGTAATGGACACTAAATAAATGAGCAACTTTAGGTGAGTAAGGCTTTTGGTGTATTTGACTCTCAGAGTAAGGTTAATATAGTGGCTAAGAACAGAGGC
>NW_006300375.1:5958605-5981789 GCF_000327345.1 Myotis davidii | reverse complement strand
GGCCCGCAGGCCGTAGTTTGCCCATGGCTGGGTCATGGGCTCATGTTCAATCCTGGCTTCATGACTTGTATCCTAAGTAGTTATTTTGATCTCTCTCAGCCTCAGTGTCCTCAGTTGTAAAATGAAAAGAATAATACATACCTCACAGGATTACTATGAAAATCAGATGGCACATTGCATGCAGTACACTCAGCTAAAAATATGATGCATAGTAAGAGCCCAAGTATAGCTGTTGTTGTTATTGTTATAATTATTATAATTATTTACCATGAGGTAGCTAGATTAGATGACACCAAGTTCTTCTCAATCTCTAAAATTCTATAGTTCTGTGAACAGTTCATTTCCAAAGGGTGTTGGGTAAATGAGATTTCACTGTATGTATATTGAGCAAGAAATCAATACAGCCAGTTTTCAATTGTGCACAGTAAGGTACGCTGAGCAGAGCATGAATTTTTCACCACTTTGGTTACACTCAATATATTTCTATTTGATCTTGGACCACATAGAACTTTAAAGAAGAATATTTTCTGTCTTTGTCATATTGTGTTTAATGATTAAAATGAGTGTGGCCTTTTGGTGTTTGCCAAGGGAAAAGAAATGGAATGATGCTAGATGGGGTATATGTGGTATTTCACCTAATCACTAGCTATTTAGATGAAATCACCCAGCAACTGATTGCGTAATAGAAAAATAAGGCAGGATAATACAGTTTCAGCCAAGAATGGATGTGCCTGTACCCAAGAGCCAACATCACACCATCTCCTCCCAAACCTTTTTACAATTTCAGGCGACTCTGGTCCACATGTGCCTTGGAATCCTACGAGTGGAAAAATATCTATCACGTGATTTCCCCAGAAGTATCTTAATTTTGAAAATGGCCTTACCAAGAAGTGATGTCTAATTAGAATTCCATGGCACAGTGGCTACAGCTCAGCACAGGAAAGTCTAATTATCTACATTCTCATTTATCATTTAAAAGTGCTTCCCCATCTACCACACATTTCATCATTTAAAATAGATAGGTACTTTTTTTCTCTTTCTTCTTCCTTTTTAAATGAAGAACTTGTGCAGTGGGACATTTAAACTACTCAAAAGTAAATAACACCCCAAATAGCAGACAGAACAGCAGGAGCTTGACCTAGCCAGCAAAAGAAACATCACCTGTGAAGGCAGAGCACCTGCTGGGGTCTAGGTGTCCACTCACTGGCCAGCTGTGTGACTTGGGTAAATTACAGAATGTTTCTGAGCCTTCCTTTCTTCATTTGTAAACTGGGAATAATCCAGGGGAATAATCATAGAGCTAAAGCTTCAGAGCGCCTCACTTGTGTGGGGTAAGTTCACATGGTCACATGTTCATGTAAAATGTACAAGGATAAGATATCTTATTCCTGCAACAAGCCAAGACTGCCCTCTCTCCAATTTATCTCCATCACACATTAGCTTTCTTTAGAGTACCCTAAGACTTTGTGGTGTTTGGGTGAGGAGAGATTGAGTTGGGGATACAGTACATTTGAGCTCAGTGACTTATTTATGTGGTCTGTGATCATTTCTGTATATTAAGTTATTGCTGGTCGAGGAATAACTTCTAACCATACTCCTACTTTCCATTTATATACCAACATTATTTTCATTTGATATGAATATTTTTTCTTTTTTAAAAAATATATTTTATTGATTTTTTACAGAGAGGAAGGGAGAGGGATAGAGAGTTAGAAACATTGATGGGAGAGAAACATCGATCAGCTGCCTCCTGCACAGTCCCTACTGGGGATGTGCCCGCAACCAAGGTACATGCCCTTGACTAGAATCAAACCTGGGACCCTTGAGTCCGCAGGCTGATGCTCTATCCACTGAGCCAAACCGGTTAGGGCTGAATATTTTTTCTTAAAGAGAGCCTCCAAAATATATTAGCACCAGGCTCCAGAAAATCTGGATCTGCCTCTGAAGATGATAACACCTACTTCATACCACTGTTATAAAGATGAATATGGAAGATTTTTCAAGGCATTCATGAAAGTGAAGGTGTAGGTGGTGAAGAAGTTCCTCTAGGTTGGTTGTTGAATAGGACTAGAGGGCAGCATGCATATGTTGTTGTTGTTGTTGTTGTTGTTGTTGTTGTTGTTGTTGTTCTTCTTCTTCTTCTTCTTCTTCTTCTTCTTCTTCTTCTTCTTTTTCTTCTTCTTCTCACCATCGCAAATAGAGGAGCTCAAGCACAGATTAACAGAAAAGATGGAGCCAATGAAAAAAAGACAGAAGGAAAATCAAGAAAATAATTATCTTAAATTATCAGAGGACTGGCATGGAGTAAAAGCATTAGGGAGGAGCAATAAGGATGGGTCCTGCTGTCCTCCTTCTGGCAAACTCTTGTTCATCCTTTAAAATTCAGCTTAAAGTGAATTCACAAATGAAGACTTCCAGATTGTCCAAAACCAACTTAACCAATCTCTTATTAAAAGTCTCATGGCATTTTCTTTATATCTCTTTTGTACACTTAGCAAAATGTACATTACTTTATCTCTCAACATGTCTGCCCCATATATTATATAACAAATTCTGCTCACATTTTTTTAATTTCTAGTACAAAGTATAGCAATAAATCTATTATCACATTAGTAGATATCAATAAGTTAATTAAATTGCAGTAGAAAAGGAAGAAGGACCTGTTTCATGCAGAGTCATATTGAGAGAGAGGAATGTAGTCACTGACACATCTTGAGTCAATGTTCTTATTCTCACTATGGAAACACAGTGAAAATGACAGTGAGAATGTTAGAGATAAAAATTGGGGATTAAGTAGATGGAGCAAGAGACATTAGGCAACTCTTATAGGACCTGAGTCATAAATAGGATTGCCAAGCTCCATTGTGAGGCCCTATGAAAATAGGGAAGCATGTGTTTGTAGGATGCCCATATGTTTTTACAGGATTTTCATTTTTTACCTCCTCATGGTCTTCTATAACTTGAAAGTAATAATGAAGAAAATACAGGTAGATCTTGTCCAGATTGAGTCATGAAATACAAGATAATTTGATGTTCTGTAAAGTGAAGATCAAAGAATACCAGGAATGGATATTGACATCATGAAGGAATATGGCAGCCATGATAATATAAAGTCACAAAATTGTAGTTTTCTGACCATCATTGTGAAAGCCTGGATTATTGTTTTCTTTAAAGTAGAAACTTGGAATCAATGTAAAGACTGGAGGGACTCAGGGAGAATCAGACCAAAGGCAGAATTGGGATGGGAATGGGAAGAGAGAGTGTAGAAATGAAGTAATAAATATAGATTTTACTCTGACTTCAAAAATATTGTTTAATGAACTGATTAACTCTGAGCTGTGTGTTGTTGTTTTTTATTAAAAAAAATCAAAACTTTCCCTCCCCCCAAATTACCTGTTTCCCTTGAGACTTGAACAAGTAAATGAACCCATTAGAGCAGTGGTTCTCAACCTTCTGGTTCTTTAAATACAGTTCCTCATGTTGTGACCCAACCATAATATTATTTTTGTTGCTACTTCATAACTGTAATGTTGCTACTGTTATGAATCATAATGTGAATATCTGATATGCAGGATGGTCTTAGGCAACCCCTGTGAAAGAGTCATTCGACCACCAAAGGGATCACGACCCACAGGTTGAGAACCGCTGCATTAGAGGCTGATAATTAAAGAACATCTCATACAGAAATTATATTCATGGAAAGATCATGACATAATATTAGCATGCAGAATATCTTTGTTTAAATCCACTCCCCACCACCATCATTTTTTGTGTGCCGATAATGAGATAATAGTTCCTTGGGGAAATAAT
Source organism: Myotis davidii (assembly GCF_000327345.1). NCBI lineage: Eukaryota > Metazoa > Chordata > Mammalia > Chiroptera > Vespertilionidae > Myotis > Myotis davidii. The sequence goes on along the minus strand of NW_006300375.1, from coordinate 5,977,979 downwards.
GTGGTCAGGGTATTTATTCAAGCTTTAAAGTTATCCAAAGAAACAGAAAACATATGAGGTTAATATTCAAGTGTTAATGAGGACTTAGTTATTATGAAGCTTACACATGTCCTAATTAAAAATAATTGTACGGTCCTGGAATAGGGAGCTTTTACAGTGGGAGGTCTCAAGGCCACTCCCGCCTCTCTGAACTTCCAGCTTGGCTGTCACTCAATAGTTAACCTTAATAATGAGATGCTGAGAAAACTAGTTTCTCCAACCAAATGCTCCTGAGGCTGATTCAGATGAGAAAGTAAATTTCATAGTTTCAAATAAGAAATATATGGGTGGGCATAAGTAGATTAATGATGATGATGTCAATAATAATAAGTAATACAATAATTAAGAAATAAATAATTGACCAGAATCAAACCCAGAATCCTTCAGTCTGCAGGCCTCCTTCAGTCTGCTGGCCAACACTCCATCCAAACCAGCGAGGGCACAATTAACTTTTTAACAAGTTTCAGCCTTGGCCACTCCTAGCAATCTGTGGACTTTAGAAGATAATAACAGGAAGGATGGATGCCACATGTGTGATGGTCTCTCTCAAAGCATGAGGTGTACCAATGAGCAGGAGAGTCTTCCTCAGCTCACCAGCATGAGCAGAGTCCTAGAGAGCTGTTACTTTGTACTGGGAAGAGCACCCAGCATAAGCCCTTGCACATAATGAGCCAGAAGTAGGTATTTTATCAGGAAGATGTTTCTCTCTTAAAAGTAAAGTAGGGGACCATGGTGGGGAGTCATCCTCCACATCACCTACAAAAAGTTGTAAAAGCTCAGAGGTGGGGCAGGGGGAGCTTGGCTCAGTTAATTAGTTGGAAACTCTGTGTCTGTGTAAGTTTCCTTGGGCTGCTGTTATACAAAGTACCACAACAGGGTGACAACAGAGATTTATTGCCTTAAAGTTCTGAGGCTAGAAGTCAGAAATCAAAGTATCTGCAGGGTTGGTTTTCCCTCAGGGCTGTGAGGGAAAATCTGTCTTTGATTTTCTATCAGCTTCTGCTGGCCTCGGGCAACTCTTAGTTTGCATTTGGCATTTCCCTGTGTCTTTCCTTTGTAGACATTTGTCTCTATGTCTAAATTTCCCCTTTTTGCAAGAATACTAGTCAAGTTGAATTAGCTCTCACTCTAATGACATCTTAACTTAATCATCTTCAAATAAGGTCACAGTCATAGGTACCAGGAATTAGAGCTTCGATATCTTTTGGGGAACACATTTTAACCCAGAGCAAAGTCTTTTCTGAATCATCACTATTTATGTGAAAAATGAAATCATGGCACCAAATCCCATATCTGTGCTTTCTGCCCCATTCTTGGAGGCCTGCTTTTATTTCTTAATAGTATGTTATATTTTAATCATACCTTCATAGCCCCTTACCATAGTCTTCTAATTAATATTTATATTTTATAACCTATTATTTACACAGCTTCCAAGAGATATTTCTTAAACATAAAATTAATAATGTTACCACCTTATTTTATACTCTCTATTCTGTGGTTACAGAGTAAAACAAACTTGTTAGGATGGTCAGCAAAGCCTTTATTGTCCAATTATACACTTAAAAATGTGAAAGCAAATTTTAAATGGAAAATCATAATAGATTTGATAACACAAAATAATATATTTATATATGCAAAATGGCTTACTTAAGGCTATACAGAAAAAAAAAGAGAAAAAAAAAACACAGAAAACACCAAGGAAAAATGTGATAGGACCCAGATTTATTTTGATTTGTATTATAAAATGACTTAAATGAATAGAAAAAATGCTGACAAAACATCAATGGGCACAAGTCATAATTATATACCTCAAAAAGGAAAAAATACCTCTAATGTATATTTGAAAATAAATTGTCCAACTATTAATAAAAAAATAAAGGTAAAACAACAATGGCAATCTTTCTTTTTTGCTAATCTAGTAAGAAACTACTTTATCCTTTTTGTTTTTTTTGAAATCAGTCTAGCCAATGCTGGTGAAGGTTCATTAACAAGCAAAAGTGTTGGTTTTAGATTCTCAAGAATCTGAAATTGACTGTCAGAATTTAGACTTTACTTCATGAAGCAGAGAGTGAAGGGACTATGGAATCCCTGGCAATCACCAATAAAATGTGGCCCTTCTTCATTCTGTACTCTGCTAGTTCTATTAACTGTCATATCCCTAGAAAGAAGGGGGACTAGAAAGAAGGAAGGGATGAACCTAGCATTCAAAAAGAGAAAGAAATGCAAGCTCCCCAAGCTTGAAACAGGAGGCAGAAGAATAAGTTATTTCCTTTTTTTATTATTTGCTACTTTTCAAAATTCATCCGAAGAGTGCAAATTCTTTTTATAATCATAAATAATCTTATTTAAAATATAACATGAATCTCTCTTATACATTCCAAAAAAACAACTTCCTCTTTTGAAGTTAACAACATCTATCAATTTTTATCCTATTCTTTTTCCCCTTCATGCTTCAAATTCCTATAATAGCATGGTCCCTACTTTATTACACCAACATGTTCCTTTCCTTATAGTCTGGTTTCTACAAATACCCCCACCTTGAACTGTTTAAAAAGTCTCCCAAATCTGCTCCCTAAATGCATTGCCAGTTCACTCCCTGCAGCAATTCAGACTCTTCGGCATTCTCCTTCTCCCTGGGAGTTTTTCCTCCTTTATATTCTGCCCTTACTCTAGCCATTTCTTAATTGCCCAGACTGACCAGCAGACCCTGAGCAACAGATGAATGGATTACTCTGATACACATTTCTGTGAAAGAGAAGGCTAAGGGACTGCTTGGCAGGAGGCACCAAAACAGCCCCGAAGCCTGCCTTCTTAGGCTTTTATTGTAACAACAGCTTGAACTAAAATTAACCTCTAGATCAGTGGTTTTCAACCTTGGCTGAACGTTAGAATCGCCTGGTAATCTTTTTAAAATCCTGATTTCTGGGCCTCATCCTCCAGAAATTGTTTCTTTTTTACTAATGTTGTGGCCCCACCCCATAACAAAGAAACAGAATTTCCAGAGGATGAGGCCCAGAAATCAGGATTTTAAAAAGATTCCCAGGTGATTCTAATGTTCAGCCAAGGTTGAGAACCACTGCTCTAGGTACAATCAGCAGGGTAAGCATCCTTGAGAAAGCACACGCTTCTACAAAGTCAGGTTTAAAGACCAAACATAGAGATTCCAGTAAAACACACCAGGGGCTCGGACTTGGTTAGAAAAGTCAAGGTAGGAGCTGCTGCCTTCAGCAAGGTCCCCCTAAGAGGCCCCCGACCTTTTGGAGAATCCTCCTAAAGACTTAACAACCAAGTCCCATGCTTCCCCACACATAATTGATGTTTTTATTTCCCAGCACATTATACCTGTTGTACATCTTTACTCTTCAAACCTCCACTCTTCTCTGCCTGTGAGTTGACAATTGCCAAGTTCTTGTGCTATGTCTGGGTCTAGACTGGGAAGGCAGAGAAGGTATCACCTTCAAGGCCATATGGACTTTTCAAGTTCAGTCCAAATGTTTGACTTTGTTTTTCTATCTTTGTTATTCTGTTGAATGATTCTCTTGTTAATCAACAACTCTGGGAGTACACTGAGTGTTTAATAAAATGTGTTCTTTTTAAAAATTTTAAAAATAGTTTATTGATTTTTAGAGAGAGAGAAGCATCACCAATGTGAGACCATAACATTGATCCACTGCCTCCTGCATACCCCCTACCAGGGATCTGGTCTGCAACCCAGGCTTGTGCCTAGAAATCCAACTGGCAACCTTTTGGTGCACAGGACAATGCCCAGCCAACTGAGCCACATGGGCCAGGGCATAAAATGTGTTCTTAAATAGAGCAATTGTGTTATTTTTATACGCTTGTGAAGGCAGAATAATGCCCCAACCACCTCCCACAATCTGCCTGTGTCCTAAACCATGGAATGAAACTGTGACTATGTCATCTTACACAGCAAAGAGACTTCATGGTGAAGGACATTCACATGATATAATCCTGGATTATCTGGATGTACCTAATGAAACCATAAAGCTCCTTAAAATAGAAAGGTGACAATGAAAGCAGAGAATCAGAGTGATGGAGTGTGAGAAAGACTCCATCAGTCACCATTGGCTTCAAAGATGGAGAAATAGGATAGTGAGCCAAGGAATGCAGGTGCATTCTACAAGCTGGAAAAGACAAAACTCTGGATTTTGCCCTAGAGGTTTCCAAAGGAATACGCCCTACCCAAAACTTGAATGTAGCCCAGTGAAACCCATTTCAAGTTCTGATCTCCAGAACTGTTAGGATAATACAATTGTGTTGCTTCAATCCACCAAGCATTTGCTTATTTTGTTACAGCAACCATAGGAAGCTAATACAGCAGTCCCTTGTCATATCCCATTTCCCCTAATATGATCTTACAGAGACAGCATTCATTATTTCATGGAAGTGAATGAGGTGTTTAGGATTTGTCGCTTATTGGATTTTTACATGCTCTGAAATTTAATCAGATATGTTCAGCTGCCATATTTCTAAATACCTGACATTTACTTAAGAATATGAGCCCTTTTATTTGGGACTAAGAATTACGGCAGAGAAAAATTACTTTTCCAATTCAGGTTTTCCTCACCCTCTAAAAGTAGAGCATTCCTATGAAACCTTTGGAAGTCAAAACGGCATAAAGCCAAGAAGCAATTACCTTAGGATGCATCTTGTTAATGGATGCACAAAATAAATGGAGATAAAGTGCAGATGCTCACAGGCACAGTTCAAAGCTATGGGGCTTCATACTGAGATGCTGAGTAGTTCCCGGGAAAGGAACTTGGTGGGGCCACTCTGGCACCTCGGGGCGCTGGCCACCTCTATGAAGGCTCACTGCAAAGCAAACACCGAATGCTATTTTCTGTTTTCAGTATGTGCTTCAGTTAGCAAAATCAGGCACTAATGTAGGGTCGATTGCAAAAGCAAAGTAGCATAAAACAAACTTTTGAAAAGCAGGGGACACCTGTAAATCAATGGCGTTAATGAGTCTATTTATTTTGCCATCAGCCCAATTTCCTTTCTGATCTTCAGCAGCCTACTAGCAAACTCAATTACTGACAATGGCCCTGGCCCCTCTCTGCTCTTTCTTCCCTGGCCCATGGTGCTCAGTCCTCTCCTGTGGCTTCACGTGCAAAACTCTGCACCCTAGCCAGGACTGCGCAGACTCACCTGGCTGAGGCATGCGGGTGAAGGCTGTGGTCGGCCCAGTCTCTGCATTGGAATGTTAGTATGTTCAATGCGTTTTAATTTACACATCCTGTGATTTCATTCAATCTTTACAGTAATTTGGTGATGGAAGTATTATTTTTATCTTCAATTTACAGTTGAGAAAACCAAGTTAAGAGGGAGTTTCCCAAGTAGTAAATGACAGAAAGATTTAAACGGAAATCTCTTAATTCCTTATTCATTTATATTAAAAAATGCAATTTTGCTGTATTACAGTTGCCCTTGACATTTTACCTCAGTACCATTTTTCTAATACACTTTGCAAGAGTATTTTTAATGATGACATTACTAATGCACATTATAAAGCCACATGAAAAATACAGAAAATAGTGAAAGGTTTTCAATCATCCATAATATTTTTTAAAATATATTTTATTGATTTTTTTACAGAGAGAAAGGGAGAGGGATAGAGTTAGAAACATTGGTGAGAGAGAAACATCGATCAGCTGCCTCCTGCACACCCCCTACTGGGGATGTACCTGCAACCCTGGTACATGCCCCCGACCGGAATCGAAACTGGCCCTTCAGTCCCCTTCAGTCCACAGGCTGACACTGTTTCCACTGAGCCAAATCAGCTAGGGCAATCATCCATAATCTTATTACTGAGAAGATAGCCACTATATTTTGTGTGTGTTTTTTTCTTTATTAAGATAATCACTATTAATGTTTTGGCGTATGTATTTCTCTCTAAATATTTTTCTGTGAATTCCTTCAAGTATAGTTCTTTTGACATTGTATTTTAATTTAGAGTTTGGTATCACATTCCGTTTTTATTTTCTTGAGTGAAGTGGTGTGGCATTCTAGCTTTATTTTATTTAAAATTTTACAGCATCACCTTTTACTGACTTATTTTTTATGTTTATTTTTAAATGTAACAAGAATTTATCCACTTTTCTAGAGTTCTTTTTTTAAATTGATTTTAGAGAGAGAAGAAAGGAGAGGAAGAGAGAAAAATATTGATCAGTTGCCTCCTGCATACCCGCTACTAGGGATCGAGCCCGAAACCCGGGCATATACCCTGACCAGGAATCAAACCAGTGACCTCTTGGTGCATGGGAAGACACTCGACCAACTGAGGCACACGGACCAGCGCTAGAGTTCACTTTTTCAGGATGAGAGTCATGCTTTTTCAAAATGCGCTCAGACCAGCAGCACCAGCAATCACTTGGAAGCTGGTTAGAACTGCAGATTCTCTACTGAGTCAGAATCCCCTGGTTGAGGCAGAACCCCTGTTTTAATAAGCTCTGCAGGGGATTTTTCACACATGATAAAGTCTGACTAAGATATTGGGTTTTCCATTTGTGTTGATGAGGCAAAAACAGCTCATAGGCCTATCCTAAGTTAAGGACAAGCAGAATAATCAGCATAGTTTGAAGGAAAAAGAAGAGGTTTTGCTTCCCAAATGCCCCACAGCCACTGCCTTCATCATCTACTCTTAGTTACCTGGGTCGAGATGTGTGGCCCTCTTTAAAATGCTAACATGCTTACAGAGAAATGCAGATGTGACTGACGCTTCTCACCCATGGTGCTTTCATACATAGACATGCGCTTCTTATGGTGAGCCAGCTCAGCATCTCTTCAAGATAATTCACTGTCTTGTTAAGGAAATAAAATGTTTGTATATGAAATTCAATCAACAATTAATCAAGCCCTAGTTTACCATAATTAAGTATTACAGTACATGAAGTGAGCAATGAATGGCTTTAACTGTATAGAAAAATAGACATATTGCCTGCGGGGGGTCTCCTTAAGAAAGGAGGAATGTGAGTGGGACCGAAATAATAATTATCATATTGATCATAAAAATTCCAACTATTAAATATTTACAATGGCCAGACATAATATTAAGCAAATGCTGTTGGTTACTTCCTCCAATTCTCAAACCACCCTTAAATATACTCATTTTCCATGCAAGCCTAATAAAGTCAGGACACTTTGCCACATAGCACTTCATGGAATCAGAATTTCAGCCCAAGTCCGTTTGACCTCTGAGCCCTGCCTCTTACCACAACTGCCTCAATAGTTAACTCTGATTAAGAAAGTTTATAGATTGAGAAAGAGGCTTGTAGTATATATATATATTGCAGATGAAGGCAAGCCCAGGATGGGTGAGCAATCTCCTATGTCAAATTCGCCTGACCAGAGTACAAAGTATACATTGGCAAATTGCTAAAACCAGGAAAGATCAATTAGATTATGGAAAGTCTTACATGCATAGAGGCTGATCTGAGATATAATATCATAGATACTGAAGAACCATTACACATTCTTTGAACGTTATGGAGGTAATGTTATCCAATGTTAATGCATAACATTGGATAATAAAGCATAATTTGGTGGGAAGTGAAGAGATATTTGGGTGAGATGCTGAATTAAAAGGGTGATCGCTATAAACCAGATATCAGGTACTAAGGAAAATGACTGGGGTGTTGGCAAGAGAATACCTAATTATTAAATATTAGAGAAGAAAGGTGAAAGGTTTTAATGGCAGTTTGGCTGAAGGGACTTTAGAATTTGAACTTGACATTGTGGATGACTTTGAGCTATACTGAGAAATTGTAATGATCTGGAGAGAGGTTCTCAAAGATGAATAATTAATTAATTTTCAGAGGTTGTGGGTTTAGGGCATTCTGAACTCTCTTCCTATGTACATTCACCTGGTCTCCGTGTCCTCTTGCTATTACAAACATGTGAATCAGTCATGTCTACTCTGTGCTTATATTCTCATATTAAAGGCCCAGTGCACGAGATTCATGCACTCAGGCGGGGTGGGGGGGTGGGGGTTCCCTCAGCTTGGCCTGCACCCTCTCACAGTCCAGGATCCCTTGGGAGGTGTCCGGCTGACGACTTAGGCCCGCTCCCCAGGAGGAACGGGCCTAAGTCGTCAGTCGGACATCGCTAGCACTGCCATGGAAGTGGGAGAGCACTGACCACCAGGGGCAGCTCCTGCATTGAACGTCTGCCCCCTGGTGATCAGTGCATGTCATAGTGATCCGTTGTTCTGCTGTTTGGTTGATTTGCATATTAGCCTTTTATTATATAGGATAGAGCTAGTTATCTTTCAACTGGCCTATGGCAGTAACAGCCTAAATGCTCTCCTGACCTTCTGAATTTCTTCCCTGGAATCTAATTTAACTACTAGGAGCTTTCTTTCCAAAACCTACATCTAATTGTGACCTCTTCCTGCTTCAAGTTCGAAAATACTTCCTCACTGCCTTTCACTTGGTATGGTATTCAAAATTAGAACAACCATAATGTATTATCCAAATAAGACACTTGGGAGATTGAAAGTGGATGAATTAATCATTATGTGGGATAAAAGTTGGATGGGTTCTACTTAACTTTCTAGCCACATCCTCTTCCAATAGCACTTTTTGCATAAGCAATACCCACACAGAGAGCAAATCCTACTCCAAAAGCCCTTTATCTGTGTTGTTCACAGCTGTATCTGTGTAGTCTAATCCACTGCTCAGTGCATCGTAGGGACTTAGTAACTATTTGCAGGAGAAATTAAGGACTAAGCAAATAAAAACATTTTAGAATTGTTTGAGTCTAGTGCGTTGTTGTTGAAATGAGGTAGAATTGGAGATCTAATATCTTTGCAGAGAGGAAACCATGGAAAGCCAAAGGGAGGCACGGAGAAGGTGAAGGAGGAAGGAAGGAAAGGAAGTCCCAGGGGCAGATCTCCTACTCCATAATTGAACAAAAGGCAGATGTTGGGAGTAGGAGTTCAAGTGCAGGGTACCTAAAGACTTCAGGACTTGCATTTCAGAGATGTGGACTTTTATTAGAATTTTTAATTTTGTACAGCAATCTTTCAAATTCTTCAGAGGTATCAAAAAAGTTTTTGCAATATTTTGGAAGTTATGACTACAGAGGTGACATGTAAATGTCCATTTTGTACTTTGGAAAACAGTTGCCGTCTCCAAGAAGAGAAAATGTGTCAGGAGCATGAGAACAAAAAGGAAAACAATGAAAAAGTACCTGTAATTCAATTAAATCGATGGCAGCTTTCTACACCAACAAGATTTGATGTAATTAAAGCACTTGCAACAAAATGAAGCAGGGACATTGTTTTCCTTTTTCCTGAAATAAATGAAGAATAGAAATCTCATGAAATTTATTCCACTATACAAAAAATGTGTGTGTGATCTCTTAGTTGATAGTCAAGCAAAGCAGACAACACGTATCTTGTAAAATAACAGCCCTTACAGTAAGAAGATGGTATCTATAAATATCTATAGATTCATTTTTTTCTATGATCGTGATCCCTAATACAATAGACATTAGATCAATTTAACAATTTCATGATTTTTAAGTCTATTTCCCAATAATAAAACCATAGCAGGAACTTATTATCTTTGTTAGGACAGAAATGCTTATAGAGTAAAAACCAAACCATGAATGTAAATGTAGAGGAAAAGAATGCTCATTCTAGCAAGAGGATACAGTCCTCAGCAGTGGTTAGCCAGTATGCAATGTGTTCCTGGGGCATTTGTCCGGGGAGCCATTTGTTCCGTGCTGTGCTCACGTAGGATTTTTCTTTTCAGCTATCTATGAGCCATCCTGCGAAGCGTACAAACACCTAGGCCAGACTTCAAATTACTACTGGATAGATCCTGATGGCAGTGGACCGCTGGGGCCTCTGAAAGTGTACTGCAACATGACAGGTAACGATGCCATATTTACGTTTCATGAGCATGGCTTTTCTGTGTGTTGAAAATAAGTGCTGCCACTGAAGTTTGTTTCTTCAGCAATTTCTATGACAACACACAATAAACTAAATATTGCAGGATTTGTTAGGTAAATAAATGGTGCAGTGTATTTCTAAAGCAATTATACTTTCCGACACTGAATGTAAAAAACCAGTCTACCTTCTGACTATACCAATAAAAAATGGCATTTAAAAAACATCTGGAGTATGGAGAAACCCCAGAAAGTGAACCAGAAAGGTTGAAGTCTATGGAAAGAGCTGGTCCATGAAACAGCCCCTGCAGGTCCCTACCCTGGGGGAGGTCAGCACTCTGCTCAGGTTCCCACACTGCCCATGCTATGGAAGCCCACAGACCACTCTCCATACTTCCTCTGTTCCGGTAGTTATAAAAGGAACTCTTCTGGGTGCTGAAATCCCATCTGGCAAAGGCAAAACTTGCCTGCAGCTTTCATGAAATGTATCTGCTTGGGAAGGCGCCTAGTGTTTCCCTGTTCCATATTAAATTTCAGGGGCTCTTGCAAACTCCCACCAGTGTGTAAGATGTACAGCTCTCTAGAGGCTATTTTCTATCAGACACTGGGTGACTGACATCTTACTCTCCGAAACGGAATTTTTGGACTGGAACACACGGTGTTCCCCTGGGCAGAATGTCCCAGATTCTTTGTCCGCCAGAGTCAAAGAATGAATGCATGGACAGAAGGTGGTATAGAAGAAGAAGTATAGACTTGTGCAGGGAGCGGGCAAGAGTCCCACTGAGTTCATTTTCCCTACGGCTTACAAAGGCTGCAGATCTTGGTGCCTTGACATGCCCTCTGATTGGTCACTATTCCCTGGTTACTGTGTAGTAACGCCTGGGCTCAAAGGTTGAACCTCACAGGTGGAACCTCTCCCCCGCTCCTTCCTTATTGTTTTAGTATTCTTTTGGGCTTTGTTTTTCCTCTTGTGGATGAAAGGCTTCCTTCCCTTTATTTTGTAAATATAGAACTTTAGCTGTTCCCAGCTCCCTCATTCTATGGAAATGTACCTGTTGCAGCTTTTCAGCTTCCCCATTCTATGGAAATATACCTTCTGCTGCTCTGCAGCCCTGTGTTTCCTCCATGGTCCCCTTAATTTCCAAAATTCCTAAGATTTCCTAAACCTGTCCCATTTTACCCCTAAAACTCCTGTTTCACCTCCAAAACTCGGAGAAGAGTGTGTGGCATGCACTGCTCACTGGCTGCAGGGGAGGATCAGCACTGCATGTGAACTCCTGAGCAAGATGCTAAGGATGAGGATCCCAAAATGCTACTGATGATGTTTGCTGCTGGTCAGGTACCCTGATAGAGTCCTTGCTCAGACTACTTGGCTTTGTATTCTGGTTCCATAAATCAGTAGATATATAATCTTGGCTACCTTATTAACTTGATTAAACTCCATAAGCCTCAGTCTATTTCCCTGTAAAATGGTTTGATAATAATCTCTACCTCATAGCATTATTATATGAATGAAATAAAATATCTGCATATGGTTCTTAGCATATTACCTGACACACAGTTAATTTTTAGTAAAGGTTGCCAGCAGTTGGGATGCTATTATTTTTTGAAGCACTAGTGAGCGTTTCTATCATTCAGGCAAGACTCAAATTCGGATATGTGCAAGGCCAATGGTTCTTGAGGATGGATATGCTTCAGAATCATGCATGGAGCTTTTTTTTTCCTTTTCCATACAACTTTATTGGCTCCAGCTCTGGAGACTTTGATTCAGTAGACATTGAATGGACATAGGATTGTGCAGCTAGAACCAAGAACCCAGGCAAGCAGACCCCAGTGGAGAACTTTTAACAGCATCAGGACCCAGGCTGCCTATGGCCCAGACGGAGAAGAGAATGATGAGGACATGAGTGTAGGATGGAAGGCGCGTAGAGAAAATGGTAACATGGCAGCTATCCTCCCAAAAATAATTCCCTCGCGTGCCAAGTATTCTAAGTGTAGCAGAGAGTAGGAATTCACAGACCAGAAAGTTTGACATAAGAGTTGTTTGTTTGGCTTGTTAATGACCTCAAGAACTTTCTTGTTCACCTTCACTCTAATTTTACTTGAACTAAAGTATAATCTATGAGAATTTGTTTGAATCTGGAAGAATCTTGATCTCTCTCTCTCTCTCTCTCTCTCTCTCTCTCTCTCTCATATGTGTATATAATTTATATCAATTAAAGTCAACTATTATCCTCAAGGGAAATCAAGACATTGGAAAATTATGATTTTTTTTTTTTAGTTATTTGCCTGTATGCATTTCACAAGAGAATTAGAAAGCAAACCCAAACCATGATGAATATATTTATGTGAATAATACATACAATGAAAGGCTGTTTAATTTCTGGAGAGATGACCTTTCTGTCAGTTGAAGTCATCACTCAGAAGCATGATCTCCTTGTCATCAATATCTCCTTTAAGGAGTATGGCTGCAGTTGAGTGCAGTATTCTGTTTACAGTCTGAACAACGAAGAAAACAGTCCAACCTTCTGCAACGAGCATATTTTTCTGCTGTCACACAAGATAGTTATGGACATCAGTGTGTCAGGGACCCTTGAAGACCAGCAGGCACGATGTGGCCTTTTGCCCTCTATCAACTCTTCCTTCATCTGTAAAGAAGGTGAACTTGACACCATTAGGAGAGCATGGTACCACAAAGCCTGGCTTGGGCTGTTCCTTTTCCAAGAGATATATGTTGAAAAAGAGGAGGGAGTGACAATGTGAGATTGTCTATGAAGACTTGACATATCACTCTGTGTCATGAAAGATGGTATATGTACCTTATTTTATAGCCTTTCTATTAAATAATAGAGCTGCCTTACTCCTCAGGAACCCAAATGTAATTGGGTGTTTATCACTGTTGAATATATCACATATTTCAAAAATGGAAGCAAGACATCTTCTCTGAAAATTTTAAGGAAAGGGACCTCACTGGCAGCAAACATCTACCCCAGTGATGGAGAACCTTTTGAACTCGGCATGTCAGCATTTTGAAAAACCCTAACTTAACTCTGGTGCCGTGTCACATATAGAAATTTTTTTATCTTCGCAACCATAGTAAAAATATATATATATATTTCCCCCCCCTCTGGGATTCTTTCTCTAGGTTGTTTTTTTGTTTTAATTTATACATTCACTGTGTGCCAGGAGCTGTGCTGTGTCAGAATAAATGGATATAGTAAATGCCTTTATGGTGCTCACAACTTATAATAAAAACAAGCGTTAAAAAGGAAACAAATAAGTAACTCTCTTAGAAAGAAAAATAATGGAATTGTGGGGATTTATTTTGGAGTGACTATTTTAGGAAAGACCTCTCTGAGGAAGCAACCATTTAGCCAAAATACAAAGTATAAAAAGAGACAAGGCACTCAAAAAGGACAGGAAGGGAAATGAGCCCTATAAATTCATGCCCAAGGCACCCAAGATTGTTTCTTGCAAAGAACTGAGACACAGATGCCTGAAGCAGAATGAGCTGAAGGAGCTGAGAGTGCAGTGGAGTGGGCACGTAGGCAGGGCCAGAGCAGCCAGGCAGTGGGGATGCTGGTGCGGAAAAAAGCTTGGGTTTTAATTTCCCAATTAAATCTTTAATATAGTAGGTGGGAATCTAGTGGAGGTTTTAGGCAAGAGAATGGAAGGGTCTTAATGAAAACCCCCACTTGGGGTTCTCTGAGAGACTGAGTCCAAGCACTGGGACCAGATGGGAAGTTGTTGTCAAAGTCCCGGGAAGAGGTGCTGCTGCCTTGGACTAGGATGGTGACAGTTTAAATGAGGAGAAAGACACGGATTATAGATCTAGTTTGAAGGTAGTATCATTGTTGGTGACGGGTTAGTTAAGCATGATTCAAGACAGTTATCAAGAATAACTCCTGAGCCCTGGCTGGTGTGGCTCAGTTGGTTGGAGAATTGTCGTAAGCCTCGAAGGGTCACAGGCTTGATTCCCAGTCAGGGCACATTCCCAGGTTGGGGGTTGGATCCCTGGTCGAGATACATACAGGAAGCAACAGATTGATGATGGGATGATGGTCCTTTCTCTCTTTAACCAGAGGTTGCAGGTCCAATTCCTGGTCAGGGTACATACAGGAGGCAGCAGATTCTGATGGTTTTCTCTAGAATCGGTGTTTCTCTCCCTTTCTCTCTCTCTCTCTAAACTCAATAACAAGCACACAAACAAACAAACAAACATATCCTTGGGTGAGGATTTAAAAAAAAAATAACTCCTGAGTATATGAATTGAATGATTGAATGAATTATAGTGCCATTTGGGAGATGAGGAAAATTAAGGGAAGAACAGATTTAGAGGAATTTTAAGAATTCAGTTTGACCTAGTTAATTATGAGATGCCATATGCCATCCAAATGGAGATGTAAATATTGCAGTTGGATAAGGCCCCAAAGGGATATTTGTATTAGAGATATAAACATGCTAATTGTTAGATTATAAATACATGAGAAATGATAACATCACTAAGGGGATGATGTGAACAGGGGAGAGGCACCTCAGGAACAAGCTCAGAGGAACCGAAGAGAAAATGGGTTTCCAGTGATGAAATAGTCCGTAGGTATGTAGGGGAAGGTAATGGAGAGCAAGTGGAAGAAAAGTGTCTAAGAGCATTTTGCAGAAGAATAGGCCATCCATGTGGATGATGAAGTGACTGCTTGGGTCTTGGAGCATGAGGAAAAGAGTTGGTGGCTAGGAATCAATGCAAATGTATATAAAGTGAGGCTGCCTTCCAGAAGCATGGCAAGTCCCAGCAGGCAGGATGCAGGGAGTGGGGCATGGCCAGGGGGATGAGCCACCCAAAGCACCTGCACAGACAGCTTTGGGAACCATGGGACGGGCGGGTAACCTAAACCCAGGAACCGGAAAAACCTTCCACAAAACAGCTGACCCGGGAGTTGAATTATGAGGCCCAGAAATGGGGTGAAGGAAACTTCTAAAATGCTTTGAATGGGATGCAAAGCAGTTGAAACTTGATCCTGAGGGAAAAGTAAGCAATAGATGACACTGTAATTTTTAAAAATATGTTTTTATTGATTTCAGAGAGAGGAAGTGAGAGGGAGAAAGAAATAGAAACACCAATGATGAGATAGAAACATCAATAATCGGCTGCCTCCTGCACACCCGCTACTGGGGATTGAGCCCCCACCCCCAGAATGTGTCCTAACCAGGAGTCAAACTGTGACCTCCTGGTTCATAGGTCAGTGCTCAACCATTGGGCCACACTAGCTGGACATGACATTGTATTTTTAAAGTGTGGCTTTGGCAGCTGTGATTAAGAGTCTTCAATAAAGTCCTAGATGTAAAGTAGAGAGGCAAGTTAGAAAGCCCCTGTTGTATCTGGGAGTTGAAACTGAGATGGTAGGTGGTGGCCTTCAGTTAAGAAGAGGATTGGTTTGAAGGATCTTTAGGTGGCTGAGTTGGCCAGACCATGGCTGGTGAGCTAGGAATTGAAACGATTGCCAGGTGGATACCCAGTGAGATGGGCACTGGTGAGCAGGGGCACATTAGGAAAGGGCGGGCCTTTCTGTAGCCTTCAGTGCCTGGAATTCAACCTTGTCAAGCTGCCCTGCAGGCAGATCCTGTATAAATTTCCTGCAGGACTTTGAGCACATAGATCAATCTCTGTGTCTCAGGTTCCTTGTAAGTAAAATGTAGGAATTGACATGAGTTGATCTTTATGGTGCCTTCCATTTAAAAAAAGGAAAAAAAAATTCTGTTATTACCATGGAACATAAGAGAAAAATAGCACCACTTGCAGTCAAACAATTTAGAGACAAAATCCTCCAGCCTCAAAGAAGTTTGAATGTACTCACTTCTTGACCAAGTTTGACATAAATGGGCACTCTTTATTTTTTTTCATGAGGAAGTTCCTGGACTATGCAATTCTTCTTTTGCCTAGCTGCAGTTCAGAGCTTCGCCACTCTGAATTCAGGGGGTGCCCTGAGTGACAGAGCGTTTCAAGGGCTGTGCACTTGACATTGAGGAGAGAATATATTCATTGAATCCTTTACAGAAGAATTCATCATTCTGTGCAAGTCAAAGGCTGGTCTCCTCTTTAGATCTTAGGGGCACATTATAAAATGTGATGGTTGTTATTCTCGCCTTCCTTCTCCATTTTTATGATCTCCCTGAAAATTTGGTATTATAAATATAATTTTTAATGAATGTCTACTATGATATATTTTAATATGTACCTTTTTCCCTTGTATATTTTTCTAGCATTACAGCTTTTTATTTCTATTTCCTTAAGATATTTACTAACATTTTCACCTAGAAACCTGGGACTTATGTATTTAATGCTTCATTTAGTTTTTTCCTGCCCTATATAATAAAAGCTTAATATGCTAAGTGTCCGGTCATCCGGTCATCCGTTCAACCAATCAAAGTGTAATATGCTAATGATATGCCAAGGCCGCTCAACCACTTGCTATGATGTGCACTGACCACCAGGGGGCAGATGCTCCGACCAGTAGGTTAGCTTGCTGCTAGGGTCCAGCTGATCAGGACTGAGTGAGACGGGCTGGACACACCCTGGAGCCCTCCCATAATCTCTTCCCCGCTAGCCAACCTCCCACATCCCTCCCTGACCCCAGTCGTGCATACCGGTGGGGTCCCTCTGCCTGGCCTGAGTACTCTCACAATCCAGGACCCCTCAGGGGATGTCCGAGGGCTGGTTTCAGCCCAATCCCGCTTAACACAGGAGCTGCCCCCTGGTGGTCAATGCGTTCCCACGGGGGGAGCACCACTCAGCCAGAAGCCAGGCTCATGGCTGGCAAGCTCAGGGGCGGTGGTTGGAGCCTCTCCCACTTCCGTGGCAGCACTAAGGATGTCCAACTGACAACTTAAGACCGCTCCCCATGGGGTATTCCCCGAGGGCTCCCAGACTGCAAGAAGGTGCAGGCTGGGCTAAGGGCCCCCACGCCCCCTGAGTGCATGAATTTCGTGCACTGGGAACTCTAGTGATTAATAACAACAGTAGATAAAGCTAGATCTAGCCATTGTCCTTGGACACTTACTGCTTATCCCTAAATCAGAAGCAAAGTTTTTCTTAATAGTCTATCCTCTAATTCATGTTCTTTATAACTCTCTTTGCATTCATATTCAATTTTTTAAAACTTAAGTAAGCATCTGTGCTATAGCGTGTGAAGTTTAAAGTCCAAATAAGAAACACCTCCTCACTCTCTCTAGCACTAGTTTTGTAGTTTCATCAAAACGCCATTAAGTTCATTTACATAATTTGTGCTGTATAGAGCACTGGGATTTAGCTGCTCAAATTCTATTATCCTCTATAATGGTAAAAGCTGTTTATGCCTTTTTAATCTAATATTTATAGAGAGCATGTTTCTTAAGTTTCTCAGCCCTCGCACTCAGTAATATCATGTAACGTCCTTACACAGCTCAAATTCATCATCTGTGCTTTGGACAGCATTGTTGCTATAAACTATTTACTTACTAATTGTTCAACTAATGCCTTGGGGGTTTTCATCAGAGAACACATTATCAATGAAATCAGTATGTAAACCATTAGGCAATTACTAGTATTATTAATTTTCACTCTTAATTTAACTTCAAGTGTTTTCTCTAATATAAAGAGCTTTATAGGATAACTGGTACACTTCATGTGTATTTAGATTAATCATCCCTCATGGTTTGCACCCAACTTTTAGAATAATTTAAATTCTATCCCCAAGACCTACTTACTTTTTCAATGTAAAATCTTGAACTGAATCTGACAAAATTTATTTTGAGACTATAACAGGATTGAAAGGAATCAGTGGGTATCATCTCTTATGTTTAATGAGGTTACTCACTGTGCCTCATTCTTCCCTGTTTTGAAAGGAAATCACTGGAAATGAGGACATGCGCAGCCCTCCCATTGTCCGTCAGGGTTATTAACTTTCACAAGTCTGGCAGGACTGCACTTCTCGCACTTTCCTGTTCCTCTGTGCCATGAACTGTTTCTCTGACATATTCATGGCCCAAAGTGTACGCTTGGATTTTTCTATTTTATACCCTACACTTGTTTTGTTTTTTTCATCAATGCCATTCTGTCTCCTCTTCCCATCTCCTAACCTGGTTTTACCTCCTCTGTCATTAACCCACAGGTAGAAAGCTCTGCTCTGCAGCAGTCACCCCTCCTCTGTGTCCACCTCTCTCAGGCTGTCTTTGTTTTAAACCTTTGTAATCACTCAGCGACGACTCCCGCGTCCCGGCTCAGCTATTTCAGCTCCTCACAATCACTATAAATCTTGGAATTCAATTCTGCTCATACAGCTTCAATTGAAAGTCTAGGAGCCAACTCACTGATCAAACACGGCCTGGGAAGAGCTCTTCTTCCAAACTGATGACCCACTCGCCTGCCTCCCTCGGGGCTCACTCTCGGGGGCCATAGATGGCGTCCACCTCCAGGCCCAATCCTTCTCACTGTATGTCATGGCGGCAGACTCATACTACAGGACTTCACAAGTGGTTTTTGAAACCAAAAATAAAAGGAGAAAGAACTGTAAAAGGTTGAGTGAGGCCCATGACCTGGAACAGGGTCCAGGAAGGGCATGCAGGACACCAGACGTAGTCCAGACGAGCAGCTTTAATCTCATCAGGCCCCTCACAGGCAACTTGGTTGCCTTCAGAATGCTTCCCCCAGATGCAAAGGCACCCACCTCCAAATATTTTTGCAGACCTCCTGTCAGAGCAGCAGCTGGAGCCCTGCACGAGCCCTGCTGCTCTGAGTTGTTCTGAGTGGCTGTGAGTCCATGTATTCTTCTAAATTCTCCCATTCGACTACACCAGGGCTGGCTCCTGCTTGAACCCTGCCCACTGTACTAACTGCTGGGAACTTAGTCCAAGTTCCTCCTTTATCCTCTGCTCACTAGTAACAGGTGTCAGGTCTGAGCCCCTCTAGCTGGGGCTGGACCTCCTCAGATGCCGGGTCTTAGATGGAGAAGCCATGAGAGGTTGTGGGTGTATAAGAATGAGTCTTTATTGCTGAAGCCAGCGGCCATATAGCCATCAGACAAAAACAATCCTCACAGCAAAGTCCATACAAGCAGGCAGCCGGACACCAGCTGGTGAACATATATCTTCCCCATAAAGCAGCATCAGTCTCTGTACCCACAGCT
The DNA here is from genome assembly GCF_000327345.1 of Myotis davidii. Classification (NCBI taxonomy): domain Eukaryota; kingdom Metazoa; phylum Chordata; class Mammalia; order Chiroptera; family Vespertilionidae; genus Myotis; species Myotis davidii. The sequence continues at coordinate 5,958,870 of NW_006300375.1, read as the reverse complement.
ATTATCTGAGCAGCCGCACGCTGCCTCCTAGACTCACCGCCTCACATTATAGCGGTACCTGAGCTCTCCAGCTCAGCAGCTTCTCCTGTCTCTCCTGCCCAGCTGCTCTCTCTAGCAGACTTCTTCTTACTTCCTCAGCTGACTCCAGCTAACTAGCTGGTCAGGAACCTACTTTTATACCATTTAGACATTGTTGTTTTTTTAAGTGATTGAACCACTTTACATTCCCACCAGCAATGTATCAGGGTTCCTATTGTTCTACATC
>NW_006300375.1:5958134-5958528 GCF_000327345.1 Myotis davidii | reverse complement strand
TCAGAGTCCTTGGACATCCCATTTAGGCTCATGTCCAGAGAGACCTTTGGCTGTTCTGGTGTATTGATAACAAGGTCTCTGTGCTCCCACCGGCCTTGACTATCTGGGGACCTGGCATGGTTCCCACAGCTCCCTACATAATGTTTTAAATCAGTGGTGGAGAACCTTTTTTCTTCCAAGGGCCATTTGGATATTTATAATATTACTTGAGGCCAGGTTGCCAAATTCGTGCATGGGTGGGGTCCAGCCAGGCCCACAACCATCGGGGCCATGGGAGGTTGGCTGTACAGCCCTGCCCCTGATGGCAGGGAGGGGTGACTGGAGGCAGGGCTGGCTGTGGGGAGGGGCAGTGGGCAGTTGGCCAGCTGCCGGCCCCGCCCCCTGCCGCACTCCC
>NW_006300375.1:5945717-5954361 GCF_000327345.1 Myotis davidii | reverse complement strand
AGCTGTACCTGAGCTCTCCAGCTCAGCAGCTTCTCCTGTCTCTCCTGCCCAGCTGCTCTCTCTAGCAGACTTCTTCTTACTTCCTCAGCTGACTCCAGCTAACTAGCTGGTCAGGAACCTACTTTTATACCATTTAGACAGAGAAGGCTTTGTGCCAATAGTTACATCAATCATATTGGCTACTGAAGGGCACAGTGTACCTTGTGTCCTTGCACCCGTTCAGGGTATCTTGGTCTGATAAGGCTTCCCAGGCTCAGAGTCCTTGAACATTTCATTTAGGCACATGTCCAGAGAGACCTTTGGTCATTCTGATGTATTGATAATAAGGCCTCTGTGCTCCCACAGGCCTTGATTATCTTCGGTCCTGGCATGGTTCTCAAATCGTTTTTTTTTTTTTTAAAGTTCTTAAATGTTACTCCATGCTCCAAAATAAATATTGGGTTGATTAAAGATTTAATTGGGGAAATAAAAGTAAAGAAAATGTAAATGTATGGGTGGGCCAAAGGGAGGACTAAGAGGCACTCAGAAATGTGCTTTCATTTCATCTGGAGAAGGTACATTTGTTTCTTAGAAATTTGCACTTAAATACACATATTGCCACAATCTCTAACGCCGTGGAACATCTTTCTGTTGTTGCAACAGCTAAATTCCCTGGAGACTGGGGCCCAGAGGGATGTGGAAGAGGAACAAAAAGATTTATAGATTTTTTTTTAGGGGAGCTTTCCGGGGGAGGAAGTCTTTGGCATCATTAAGTTCCACGCCACCCTAGCCCCATTGGGTAAAGACTCCCTTTTCCACTGGGGTGAGTCCTTTTGCAAATGTTTCACAAGATCCAGCCAATTTCCATCGATGTTAGGACCGTGCCCAGAAGCGGTCCCTGAGATTTTAGAAGTCTGTGCCTTGCACATGCGCGCTGGGTAGCTCTGGCCGCAGGGACTTAGTGCGCACGCGCAGTGACGTCGGCTCGGAGGCGCGCACGCGCAGTTGCGTGCAGAGGGCTTTGCTGGGTTACAATCCTTGCAGGCTGAAAGATTTCAAACCGCAGCGCTGCCCCGCCGGATGCTGTGGCCTCAGGAGCGTCCTTGGAGCCATAGTGCTGCACTCGCGGGGGCGGCGCGGAAAGCTGAGGTGAAGGTGAGGCTTCGCTGCAGCCGTCAGGCGCTCTGCGATGAAGAAGATGAAAGTTTAATAATAAACTGCACCAATACCACATGTTGTCTAAGCTGGCAAGTATTGGAGTCATGTTTCCTGAGCCCGACTTTAACGGGGAACCCTGAGCTCCTCAGTGCCCTCCAGAAAGGCTGCGTTTGGCTCACTCCCAAAGAGTGAGAAAATAACTTCGGAATGAGATATATCTGTGGATGAAGCTGTCACAATCTCTTTTTGCATTTGTATACAGAGGACTTTACTGAACTGACCTCCCTTCACATAATTATTAATCCTATGTCCTGCTTTTACTCATAGTTTTTAGCCAAAAATGACAGCATTAAAAAGTGATACTAGCCAAGAACTTTGCTACATCACCACCATCATCATCACTATTATTTTTGCTTTTATATCTATAGCTATTTATTCTTTTGTTACTGGAACCCCGATGTTTTTTCTTGAGTTCACCTGCCGGCACGCACTGGCCCAAAGAAGTGCAGGAGTTTTCAGTATAGAGAGAAAATAATAGTTTGATATTGATTGGCCAATATGGAGGCAGGGAGCTTATGCTATAAAAAAAACACAAACCCAACTCCCTGATGGTGTGTAGGTTCCAGATCATACAGGGCAAAATCACAGGACACTGTGGGTTTGGCGTTTAGGGATGTGCTGGGAACTGGTTTGTCAGATCATTTCTTCAGATCTTGAGGACATTCCTGAGGTCTTTTCCAGCATCCCTCTGTCTGGTCTGATGGAAAGGTAGCCAGGGCTCAGTTCCATCGTAGGGCTCAGGAGCTGAAACATACCTTAGGTCAAGATGTTACCCTTAGCCTGCCGGAGGTCCAGCAGGCTTGTGACCATTAGCCAGGTCCAGCTTCTGTCTTCTGCTGCCTCAGGGGTTGCTGATTATCTGGGGGAAAGGCTCGATCTCTGAGCTAGGATTTAAAACTAAATCAGTCATAAGGACCCTTGGTTTCACAGTCTTCACTGGAACCACGTATGCCCCTTGTGTTTTTCAGCTCACTTGATGTACCTCTGGTTTTAAGACTAAGATTAGGCAGTATGCTTGGGAAAGATGAAATAAAGGCCTTAGCTGATGCAGGCAGCTGGACCTGGAGGGGCGAGCAGGGAGTGTATTAGTACACTGTAGAAGCAAGCCAACTACAGGACAGAAGCCGACATATTCTGTTTTCAGTTTTTAAAAGACTGTGAAACAATAGTGGGCATCTTGCTGAAGTTTCCCATTGCTCCAGTCTAGACCATTTGCTCTCTGAATCTGAGGCATCCCATCATCAAAAAAATCTTTCTTCACCACCAGAGTCTGCTTATCCAAGAATGTCCTCAACTCACCCTATGTTAGAAGTCATGCTTCTCTTTCCCCTGCCTTCCTCATTCTCATCGTACTCTCTCATCTGGGCGGAGCACATCCTCTGGTAGCTTCTTGGTACTTTAGTATAACCTATCCTCCTCTCTGGGAGTTAGAAAAACTTCCTCTTTGTCTGGGTTGTTCTGAAATGTCATAATGATGCCTTAGAGTGGATCCATTTGCATCTCTGTGAGCTGGTGCTCATTTTCACACTGGCAACTCATTAAATTCCTTTTCAATTTTCTGTCTGTGATTTTTCTCTTCTGATTTCTCTACTCTCTCTTTCTAGAATGACTTGTCACCATGGTTTTAAATCAAAGAGCTTTTTTCCCCTCTAAAACTTCCTTTTCAATGGAACTCTAGTATTGCTTCATGAATGCAGTATCTTTTCTTGTTTCTCAAGGATAACACACCATTTTCTTTCCCGTCTCCCATAGTTTTCTCCAAGTTCATTCTGCTCACTTTTTCTCCTTTTCTTCTTTTCTGGCCTTTAAGCTCATCAATTTTGCTCAGATTCTTAATTATCATTAGTTATGTGTTTATTATAAAGAGGGTTTTGTTGACTTTGAACTTTATATTAGAGTGACTCTGTGTACTGATGTTTTGAACGTAGTCCCATTTTTCTTATCTTTCCCAGATGTAAGTATTTAATAGCTCTCCCATTACTCTCAATAGTGTCCTAGTTTGAAAAATGTTTGTAGATTGTATATATTATGCATAATGTATATAATGTATGTACATGTATATATAATACATACCCGAGCTTTAGTGGATATTTCAGAAGGGAAAAATGTTAGATGCCAATGTTTACTCACCATCCTAACCTGGAAACCTCTTATTCACTTTTAATCACCTAATGTAATACTATAGAACAGTGATGGCGAACCTTTTGAGCTTGGCGTGTCAGCATTTTGAAAAACCCTAACTTAACTCTGCTGCCATGTCATATATAGAAATTTATTGATATTTGCAGCCATAGTAAAACAAAGACATATTTTTGATATTTATTTTATATATTTAAATGCCATTTAACAAAGAAAAATCAACCAAAAAAATGAATTCGTGTGTCACCTCTGACGCACATGTCATAGGTTCGCCATCACTGCTATAGAACCAAATAGGTTTTCAAAGGTCATGTTTTTAATTCATTGAAATATTCAAATTTTTTACTATCAACTACTATTTTCCTTTTGGTTTAAAGGATGTCATATTTCTTCCAGTGTCTATTATTGACTCTCTCGAACAGATAATATGATAGGTGCTTTCATCTGTAGTTCTTCATTTATTCTTCACAGTCACCTTGGGAGGTAGTAGTGTTCTAATTTTGAAGACATATGAACGGAGACATAAAGCAGGTTTTAATACTTTCCCAACAGCTAAATAAGTGTTCAAACATCGGATCATGAAAAGCTGCATCTATATTACAGTTTACAGAAAGCTATTTACATAAAAAATACAGGTTTTAATAGGAGGTTTCCATGTTTTTAATGGCATAAATATATCACTTTTCCTTTTTAATAGATTGAAACAATCTGAGAAACTCTCTGTTCTTATAATTACTATTACTAGTATTATTTAACATTTCCCCCTGTCCCTGACTTCTAGTCAACTGGAATCTAGGCTGTAACCCAGGGCGTCATCAGTGAGGTTGCTAGGGTTGTTGGTCATACTCCCGATGGCTCTTGGTGATTAACTGCAGCTCCAGGCCAGCTTGGACATTTTCCTCCATGTTTGGTCTCATTCCTTTCCTCTTTCTCGTGTCCTTATTTGCTCAGCCCTCCCACAAAGTTCTCCCTCAGATAGGATAAGAGAGATCTTATATGGCTCTAACATCTCAATGCAATGTTATCTTTCCCAGTGCTATTTTCATTTCAAAGAGAATAACAAGAGGATTCAAAATATGGAGAAGAAATTCTAACCAGAGCACTTTCAGATGCTCTTGAAATCATTCCTATCTATAGCCCCAGTCCTGCCATGTACAGAAAATAATAGCCCATGTGACTTATAAAGGCTCTCCCATGTGAAGTGTTTGTTTGTGTGAGAGGTGGTGAGCAGGGTTTCTATTAACTAGCTACTCTGTCTTACTTTTGCCTCAACATCTACTTTATGTGTCTTTTTTCTCTCGTCCTCACTATCCCTTTCCATATACAAAGGCTAGAGGAAGATGAGCTCAGAGGGAAAAAGTGAATTAAATATTACATAGAAACAAAATATGAAGGAACCAGCTATGCAACAGAGTACTTACTCTTCTGGAAATAGAATTATCTGTTAGCATCCTATTCCCATTACTTCTACTCTCCTGAAGTTCTGTCTTCCCTTTGAAAATGCTAGATCCTATTTATTACAAGGTTCACATTCCCCATACACAGTATTCCTTTTTTTAATATTTTGAAATCATAATCTCCATTCCTATTTGAAAGTAAAATATTTTGACTTCCATATATCAACTGAATATTTCCTCCATTATGGCCACACATTGTGAGGGTCTGTGTATAATTTTGGGAAGCTAAGAAGCCCACTTGTTCGGAGCTTCTGTGGGAGCTGCATATTTTTGCCATTGCATTGCGTATCTGCACCATGCAGTTGTGGTAGTCAGTAATTACAATTTTGTTTAGATATTTGGGGTTAGTATTAGAAAGTAAAAGGGAATAGTTTCAGCTGCTTAAAGAAGGAGATTAGAAAGAAGTTGGATTTGGAGAAGATTCATTGTTAAAACCAGCGATATTTCCTTTCTCCCACTTCAGGCCTTAGGCAGAAACCTTATGAAAACATTTGGGTGGACCATCATGGCCCCACCGAGCATTCCACTCTATCTGGCTGTCATTAAAATGAACTTTTGGTGCCAATTTAATTTGTCTGTGGCTCTACAGACCTGGTCTTATTGATTGCTCTCCCTTTCATGTTAGCGCAATAAAGGAAAGAACAAAACAATGTCTAAAAGTAGTCAATGTGTGAACATTTTCTTTGTCAGTATTCCTATACCACGATGTTTTAATAGAGGGCTTATTAAAGATGTTCCAGACTGTAATAATTGTGCTTTAAAGGGGATATTAAATTTCTATGTCAGACTGGGAAAATCTTTAGTGTATAAATGATCGCTAAAACACAAAAAATCATGGACATTTTACAAACATGAAAATCTCAACTTTAACAAAGTTGCAAAAGAAATCACTCATTTATATCACAAAATTATTGTTTTCAACACAGAGGTGACTCTTCCACTTTTTGAGCCTGGGAAATTCACAAAGTCAATGACTTTTAAATCAAATTCAAGTCTAGTTTCTTAGTTTAATTTGCTAATTTAATTGCTGTAGTTTTTTCATATTTCTGAATATATTTATTAAATAGGCAGAAAAGAAGCAATTCTGAAATATTCTTGTAAATCAGCCTCTTTTCACATAATCTTTATGTCAGCACTTGGATTTCCCAGTTATTTTAGCAGATCCTGAATTTACAGAGCTCCAAATCTCTAACTCTGGACATTACCCTTTTCTTTTTTTAATTTGATAAACTCTGTGATATGGTTAGCAGCAACTCTAATGGCAGAGGTGATATAATGAAGCTCTCTCAGACATTAGACAGCGTGTATGTCAATTTCCCCAGTTGTATCCAACACCTATGTTTACTATTCCATTATCCCCTTGGTACAAGCTTTAGAATTTTAATGTTTACCTAAGTTTATATAATTCTTCATTTATTCACTGAACTAATATCTTTAGTGCATGTTATGTTCCAAACATCAAGGATACAATAACAAACTTACTAGACATCATATATTTCTGGGTAGAACTTATAGTATTATAAAAGTACATAACATTATTTCAATAATTTAGCATAGTGTTATATACCAGTGGCCAAGTCATTGTTATATGAGACATTGGATTTAAATAAGAAAAATTTATAAATTTATTAATGTGCTATTTATAATTATTTGTGACAGATAAATAATCACCTTAAATAAGAATTTCCTCAAGCTTCAGTGATTTATATACAATCTTCATAAGTTTTGCAAAGCCCACAGACCACCAAGTTAATTATGTAATATTTTTCTTTCAATTGACTCATGTTTTAAAACTTATTCTCATCCAACGCAACGATTTCCATAAAGTATTGTGTTTAATACTTAATGTTTCATTTCTCTAATGTGCTGTTAAAATATTATTGTGGACATGTAACAGAATTAATATGATATAATATTTCTATAAGTATTAGTGGTAAGCACACTTTGGGAAATTCTGGCTTAACTAAATCTTTGTACCTAACTTAAAATTTCATTTTTGTGAAACTTAACTTGCATGGCCTTGGACCATGAATTGTAAGTAGCACATTCCACACGTTTTCCAAATCTAATACCTTATCTAGATTTAAGGAAGGCTTCTGCATGAGAACTTTATTTTAAAACACAATATGATAGTTGGGTAGTAAATGATCATCTAGGACCCCGATCTGTTATTTTGTGAGCAGTGTATGCATATTCACCCTCATGTCCTTTATTACCCACATCTGACCTTCAGACATTCTCCTTCTTCTCTCCTTCCAGCTATAACTATGATTTACTATTTAGTGAGCAATTCCTATGTTCTGCATCTTTGCGCTCAAAGAATACAAGCTGTCCCAAGAGCTTCTAAAATGACTCTGACACCTAACCTGCTAATTCCCTCTGCCCTCCCTGTTTGCTCCTTCTGCCTCGCCCTTGGCCAAACTCACAGTCTTGTGTACTAGATAATGCTTATTACACTTCCACAGAATTTTGAGTGAAAGAGAATCTTAATTGCCTAGTCACCCACCATTTTTATAGCTGAGAAAACAGAGGTTTACATTTTGACAGCCCCAACTTAAATGCTGACATTTATTTAAATTGTGTTGGGCATAGTTAAAGCATGAATCCTAATACCAATGATATTTTGAACACTTCCTAAAAAACACTTTATATTAGTACTTCTTTTTCAATCAGCATGCAAAATGAAATTTTGGTACATTTTGCTTTTGTTATTTATAGTATTTATTCACCCGGCATCTCAGTCATCCCTCGCCCATTGTTGAACATATAAAGGAAGTAAGCGATTCCTATGCTCTGCTCTATGTGCACACCCTCACATGAGGTAGGGAGGGTGACTGCCCCTTTTATGTCTGAGACAGTTGAGGCATAGGCAGATAACTGGTCTAAATGCAGAAATTAAGTAGGAGAATGGAATCCAGGGTTGTGTGATTTCAGAGGCCACCATCTCTGTCTCTTAATTAGCCTACTTTATTCCCAATGCTATGCTAGAGGTATAAGATCTATAAGGCGCATTTGTATCTTTAATAGGCATTCAGTCTATTTTAAAGATAGAAGTAATATAATTCACCAGATAGAAATCTGAATAACGTTTGCCAGCTGTCAATATTCAAAGTTACCTTCATAGGAGAAAAAATCATGATCATTGGTACACATGCGACACATGCCGTGGAGACCAGTCCAATCAAAACGCTCCACATTGAAATACATTTACAGCACGGCAGTGAGCTTGGGGTGGTGTTTTTTTATTAGAAAAAAGGCCAACGTGGAGCCCCTGGTGATGCAAGAGAAAAGCCCACGAAGGCAGGTCTGGTGCTCAGAGTAGGTGTGTAGGACTTCTCTGGCAAAAATACCGTGGCATATTATCAAATGATCATCCATTCCCCATCTAAAGCTGATGAGCCATTGTCTCCAACTTGATAGCAACTCAGCAGTAACATGTGCTCAGCCTAATTGTCTGGAATAGAACAACAAAGAAGTTTCTAGTGGTACAGTGTTATAAAAGCCTGCATTCTATATATAAAAATGTACACAAACTAAGATCTCCTTAAATAAATATTCCTAATTGGTTACAGAAACTATAATAATGAAACACTGCTATTTAGATATATAAATCATATGAGATATGGGATGGGATGTGAAAATGTATATCTTTTCTCTTTGTGATATAAGAAAACAAACTAGGAACTTTTAGGAAAAAAGGGAAGATATAAATAATTGTGTAGCGTATTAAAAACTTAGACTTTTTTTAAAGTTCTTTGCTAATAGACTTGGTACTTTCACAAAATTTCTAGTTACAAGCAAGTGAGTACCTATAATTGACAGCCAACCGTAATCATGAGAACTGAGGTGCC
>NW_006300375.1:5938869-5945181 GCF_000327345.1 Myotis davidii | reverse complement strand
ACCAAAAAAAAATATATTTTCTGCTGATCTGACAAAAACATAGGTATAATTTTGATTCATTCACACCAGATGGCTATTGTTGTGTTGGCTGTTGTCATTTTTTTGAATTTGAAAATGTAAGGGAAAAGAGGTCAGTGCCCCTGACTAAATAGTCAGGTATTGCATGTTTTAAAAATTCTTGTGGCATGCCAGTGTGCTGGAACACACCCATTGGAAATTGCTAATCTAGATTTCTCCTTGAAAGACAATTTTCACATCCGTTTAACTGATTACTCCAATCCCCATAGCCTACTTAATCACTATTTCTATATTCTAATTTTTTTTTCAAGATTTTGGTACGCAGTCAAAAAAATGCATTTGTCTGTTCCTGGAAACAGATGCCCACGAAGTCTAATAAGATGATATTCACTATATTGGTAACATTATTATTCTCTAGAGACCTTTACTGTTTAAGCATAAAAGGTGGTAAAACCTGGGAGAATGACCCATTAACTAAAACTCGGTAAATTGGTGTATAAAACTAAAGAGACAATTAATTAATTTAATTTATAATGAGAAATAATTATCCAGAAACACTGATACTCAAAATTCACATCACAATTGCATCCTCTCCCTATTGGCAGTTCTGCATAATCAGATCATTTGGTTGTTTGGGATCGGTACAAAAGGAATTACATAAATGACATGAATTGATGACATAAGGCTAAGCCTGTTTGTTGCATTATTTTACTATTTTCATCTGTTGACTAAACTTTTGTCTCCACTGAATAGTTTCTTGACAATCACCAACTGCTTCTAGAACTTGTTCATTTTTCCAAGCTTTCAATTCTTTACATTCTCCCCACTTTGATCTATGTGTCAATTTTAAAGTTTCACTCATTGAGAGGAATTTTATGCCTCCCATATTTATGTTTTAGAGTCCTCTTCATTGCCTCCTCTAGTTAATCACAACATGATCTCCAAGGGGAGATGCCCTGTAAGACAGCATTCTGAAATATGAAGTTAGACTTATTGTCAACGTCTCAAAGAAAATAGTTTGTTGATTCTCAGATGCACAGTTTCTCCACAATTTTAACTTCTCTGAAATCAGAATGCATCTCACTGTTGAGAGCATCAGACCATCTCTGTTGGCCAAGCAGAGGCTGTGAAGCCAGCGTGCATGTGGCCAGAGCATCAAAACGTGCAGATTAGGTCCCAGTGGCTTAGAATAAAATTCTGGAGACAATGGAGGCACACTTTTTAAGAATTCCTCTATCACCAATGCTTTTATAAAGACAGAGGACCACTCTGTGGGGACATCAGTGATTTCAACTGCAAAGTGTTTCAGGAAAGTTGGACTAAGAATGTGAATAAATTTATGGGAATAACCAATAACCAATTCATTTTACTCTTTTCAAGTATCCACTAAAGTCATATAATTAAATAAAATTAAAAGAGCTCTTTTAAGACATTTTATTTTTTCTATTGTAATGATACATAATATAGTAGTCTATCTTATAATCCATGATCTTCTAAATTATGAAATATGATAATGTACATTTTTAAGCAATAGTTCATCTATATGCATATATTCACTATTTTGGAAATGTCTTTGGGCTAAAGTCAACATGTTTTGGAGATGGACAAATCTTCATTTATTTAATCCCCTGTGTAGGAGGATGGTAGGAGGTCATTAGTCTGAAAGATATAGTTGGTAAACTCAAAGGATATTTTAAAAGTTCTGCCCAATAGTAAAATGAAAAAAAATAAAGTGGGTTTTATTCACCAGGTGTGATAAATAGCCGATTTTTTGGTGTTTCTTTGTTGTTGTTTTTGTTTTTTTTTGTTTTGTTTTTACCATATAGTTAAACCTGTTACATGGTTTGTATGTAGAAAAGCCAGGAGAAAAATTTACATTTTGTAAATGAGATAGAGGAATGAAAATGTCATCTTTGAATCTGTACATGGAATTTCCAAGAAGGGTAGGTTGGCAGCATCACTACCGTTTATGGGAAAAACTCAGGGCTTCCTGCCTCCTGCTCTGCTCTGGGAGGTAGGTGCTCCTGGGAAAATATGACTAGGCATTGCAGAGGCTGCAGTGGGCACACATCTTAATACTCACACAGGCTGCTCTGCTCTGGCTTCTAGGGGGAGGCCCCACAAAGCCCTCCCCGGCCTATCACCAGCTCCCAGGCCCCAGGAACAAGGCTGCTCTTAATGGCCTGGGGTCTCCAGGCACACAGCCAAGGGAGAGGCTGATTGATGGGGATGACCCTCCCTGAGACTCTCAGGAAGGCTTTCTGGGACCTGTAGGCCGCTGGCTCCCAGCAGCCTTTGAATGTCCCTTCGGCCCAAGGGGCCTCCTGCCTGCATTTTCTTGCTGGACAGAGACACTTGCGTGGAGTCCCATTCCTGTGGTTTGATTTAATGTCATATCCCAAAATGTCACTTCCAAGTCAGGCGCAGCTATATTTACAGACCTGGGTGGACTGGCTTATACAATTAAAGATAGGAATTAAGTTGTGTTATTTTAAATGTATTTCGTTGTGGATTGAATTATTTTATATGCTGCTATAATTATGTGAAGCCACATAGAAAGTAAATGTTATTACAATGAGTTAGGAATAAAATAACTTTGGTGAACAATTTTATATATATGCAAATTTTCCTATATATAACTAACATTTTATATAACGTTTTATAATATGAATATATAAGAACATGTGATGCATAGTATATTATATAAAATATATTTGACATGTATAATTATATGTAACTAAGTATGTGGAATAGTTTTGAATATAATTACATATATAAAATTGTGTACATGTATATAAAAGTATGCCTATATATAAAATTACTCACCAAGTTATATATATATATGATAATTAATTTATAAAATATAACATAATTTATATATATTATATTTTATATATTACTTAAACATAAATAAAAAAATCTGCAATTAATCCTAGGTATAAGTAATGAGAAGAGGTAATTTGAAGTCAAACCACACAGTTTATAATCTTCTGCCCTTAATAAATTTAGGTTTGAAATAATGGACCAATTTATTTTTATTATTTCCTAGAAATTCTTTTTGTGTTTTACTCCTCTAAAGGTATAGAGCAGCGGTTCTCAACCTGTGGGTCGAAACCCCTTTGGGGGTCGAACGACCCTTTCACAGGGGTTGCCTAAGACCATCGGAAAACACATATATAATTACATATTGTTTTGTGATTAATCACTATGCTTTAATTATGTGCAATTTGTAACAATGAAAATGCATCCTGCATATCAGATATTTACATTACAATTCATAACAGTAGCAAAATTACAGTTATGAAGTAACAACGAAAATAATTTTATGGTGGGGTCACCACAACATGAGGAACTGTATTAAAGGGTCGCGGTATTAGGAAGGTTGAAAACCACTGGTATAGAGAGAAAGGGAAGGAAAAAAAGGAGGGACACAGGGTTGGGTGGGGAATGGGGCAGAAACAGCACAGAAATCCCATCACAGCATTACCTTGCCGCCTGTGAGTGTTGGCTGGTGATACAGTTGTGCAGTTGTTCCCAGTACAAGGATAGTGGTCAGGGCTGAAATCAGACAGTCTGCAGCTACAGAGAACAGGGCTCCTTTTTCTCATTCACAAAAAGGTACCATTTGGGCAACAATGATCCAACTGGTAGAAATACACTTTTCCCACCCGGACAACGTAGAGTCTAACATTACACACATAGAAATTCAAGCTGTTGGGTTGATCATTACCTTTTCTAGGCACTCTCTTTTGGTATCCAATGACACTTCAGAGCAAACTAGTTCAATTAGTACTCTTGGGGGTGATTAAAATAGGCACCACAGGAATTTAAACAGAGGAATCCCAAAGAAAGTGTTAAGAAAAAGAGAGAGGGGCTGAAAGCAGGCTTACCTTTCTTGGAGCACCTGAGTATCAGGTATGTGGATCATGGCCACATCTCATCAAACACTGGCTTTCCATTTGATTTGTAGCATGAAGCGCCAGCATTTGAGAATTAGCACTACGATTAAAACATACCTTGAATCTTCTCAATTCATAAATGATATTGGGACAAGACTCATGTCCAAAGCTCTTAAGACTAGAGCTCACAGACTTTTGTCAAGAGAAATGTTATACCTGTACTTTTCCCAGCATTAAGTTGGCAAGTCTTCCTCCACCCAAATCTCATCAGCTGGGTACCACGGGCAGTTGATGGAAATAAGAGAATTTCAGTACTGGTTTCTGCTTGGCTGCTGATGTCTACATGTCAGCATATTTTAAATTTCTCAGCTTCATTTTTGAACTTGATATAGCTTGGACTTTGTGTAACCCTAAAGATTAAACTTCTCTCTAACATAGACTGTGACTGAAAGCCAGACATATAGAGTTGGAAGTGTTCTGTTGAAGAACCATCCATCTAAAAGCAAGAGCAAAGATTTATTGATACTTGGCAAAATCCTGCCACTCCATTCTTCACTGTCCACCTCGCTCCTGAAGATAACACATCCGTTTAAAGACAAATAAGACTCATAGTGGTATTTCACTTGGAACCTCATGATAGAGAACTCAATGTATTTGAACACACACCGTAGCATTTGTTTCTAATTATTTTACATTTCTTTGTCGTGTGTTTTCTCCCCTTTAATAGCAGAATGAGAGGAGAAAATGGCATTGTGTGAAAATAAAACTATCAGAAGCAAGAAGTCTTAAACTACTAGTATGTTTCTCTGCCTTCTGAATAACTGTAAGACTGTGGACAAATCAATTTCCCTTCCTGGGCCTCTGATTTCATATTTGTAAAATGAGACAATTGAACTTTAAGCTCACATCCAACCATAAATGTACCATAATATTGAGTTGCTCAGGTCTATTTCTAAATCAAAACATGAGACTATTTCATAAACTATAGAATTACTTTGTAGTCTCAGACTTTCTTTCTTTAAAAGAGAAAGAGAAGCAAAAAGAGGGAAGCACTAGATATGTATAGAGCCTTTTAAGAATCTAATTATACTATGTGAAGGAGAAGGGGAATGTTTTACAAGGACCCCACTGTATTTACAAAAGACCAGAGCTATTGCCAGACCCAGGGTCAGGGCTTAGAAGTCTAAGTCCTCAGCAAAGAATAGATGTTGTTTCCAAAACCCAATTCCAAGTTTCCAGAGGAGATAATCAACTTGGCCCTACTTAGGTCAGGTTTATCTTCCCAGACATTCAGCTATAAACAGATCTCTGGGGTAATCTCAAACAAACACCTCAAAAGGACCTTTATGAAGGGACATTTCTTAAACTAGAAGCCACAAGGTGGGCAGATAAACTCAGTCAACTGAAGTGCTTGTCCATCACCCCTTCTAGCTATAGTACCCCAAAGATTTGAATATTTAAATGTAAAAGAAGAAAGATTGCCCTAGGTTTATTTCTTGGCTACCCAAGAAAATCCATCTGTAAGTTACTTTCTTCTCTACATTGACACAATCATTAGAATCTCCCTAATTGAGTGTGCCATTATGTTCTCCCATCTTACTAGCAAGCTTTAGGGGAAGGACAGCTGGGGCAGCCTGGTGCTGGAACAGAGAAACTCTGTACTTCTTCAGGAAGTTACATTTATGGGGATTATGGTGTGGCATCAGTAACTCAGACCCTCATGACAAGTACCGGCTTATACTAGTGGACAGCGGCCTCATCACTTATTCATGTTTGACACATTTTTACTGGTTTTAAAAAATCACAGACATTTAGAATTGAATGGCTCCTTAGAAATGATCAAGTCCTTACTCTTTATTGTATTTGAGAAGCAAATATCTGAAGAACTAAAGCAAATTTCTAAAAAAAAAAATCACACAGATGATTCATAAAAGTGATAAGACTTGAACTTGATTAACCCCCACCCCCAATTGGACCTCACATGCACAGAATTTGATTAATTCTAATCCTTGGTTTGTGTGATACTCTAATTAACTAATCAACATTCATTTAATAATGATATAATAAAGGGCCTGTGAACCCAGCATCCCCCAACGAGCTAGGATGGTGGCAATAACATACTAAACTTAGGGTACGTGCTGTCCCATTTCCTGTCCCCTATGAAGAAGAGGCAATGGTCAATCTGAATCCTGCATTTCCTTGATGTCCTTTCTTGCATGCAGATGTAGTCCTTAAAAAGCATATATTTTTAGTTTTTAAGGCTTACAAAAAGTATATCATTCCGTGATTAACTTAATGTTACATTACTAGGGTTCACCCATGTTGCTGTATGTGCCTCCACTGGCCCACAGCGTATTTTTTACTCTCTCATTAGAGGCTTTTGGATCATCTGTGA
>NW_006300375.1:5937557-5938840 GCF_000327345.1 Myotis davidii | reverse complement strand
GCTGAATGAATAGTGAATGGGAATATTCTTGTAAATATTTCTTGTTCTAAAGTTAACAAGATTTTCTGAGGAGTATATACTTATCAAGAATTGCTAGGTAAGAGATTATACAAATGTTTGGCCTTGCAAAGTAATGATAAACTGTGTCCCAGAGTGGTGGCACCAATATGCACCCCCATGACCAATGTATGAGATCCTGAAACGAGTGTAAACTGAGGCCAGAAGGCTTTTCCTCTGAAGGGCTTGACAGTAAATATTTTAGGCTTTGAGGGTCACGTGCAGCCTCTGTGGCAATTACTCAACTCTGCCACCTTGGTGAAAGCCAATGAATGGGCATGTGTTCCCATAGAGCTCATTTTATGGGCACTGAAATTTGAGTTTCACAAATTCTTCACATTGCAAAATGATATTCTTCCCTTGTGTTTTCTTAACCATTTAAAAGTATAAACAAACACTTTTAGTTTGTGGGTAGTACAAAAACCTTATTTCCTCCTTGCTTTTTGTTTTAGATTTATTTAAAAATTTATTGATAGCCTCTTATATGTCATACACTGTTCCAAACACTGAGGAGTCTGTCAGTAAATGAAATATATAATGATCAAATGGTGATAGGTATTATAAAGACGAGTCAAGGGAAGTGGATGTTGATGACAGGAGGTGATGCCATAGACAGAAAGGTCAGGAAAGACCTCACTGATAGAATGACATTTGAGCTGAGCTCTTATTTTTATTTTATTTTTCAATTACAGTTGACATTCAATATTATTTTGTATCAATTTCAGATGTACAGAATAGTGGTTAGACAATTATGTAATAGTAGAGGCTTGGTGCATGAATTCGTGCACAGGTGGGGTCCCTCAGCCTGGCCGATCGGGGCCAGCCAGTCAGGGGAGGTTGGCTGTGGGAACACATTCCTGCATTGAGCGTTTTCCCCCTGGTGGTCAGTGTGAGTCATAGCTACCAGCCTGTCTCTAGTTGTCCAGTCGTCCTGCTTAGGCTTTTATATATATAGATACAAAGTGACGTCCTTCAATAAATCTAGTACCCACCTGGCCCCATACATAGTCATCACCATATCATTGTTTCTGTTCCCTATGCTTACACCCCTGTGACTATTCTATACTATCTATCTGTACTTCTCAGTCCCTTTGCCTTTTTCACCCAGCTCTCTGACACCTCTCCCATCTGGCAACCATCAATCTGTTTTCTGCATCTATGAGTCTGTTTCTGTTTTGTTTGTTCATTTATTTTATTCTTTAGATTCCTCACAAATGTGAAATCAT
>NW_006300375.1:5924730-5936597 GCF_000327345.1 Myotis davidii | reverse complement strand
AAGGTAGATATCACATGATCTCACTCATTTGTGGAATATAATGAACAACATAAACGGATGAACAAAAACAGATCCAGAGTCAGAGAAGCATTGATCAGACCTTCAAATCTCAGAGGGAAGGCAGGAGAGGGTGGGGATAGTGAGGAGAGATCAACCAAAGGACTTGTGTGCATGCATATAAGCCTAACCAATGGACACAGACACCAGGGGGGTGAGGGCATGAGGGGGGTTAAGGGTTGGGGGGGGCAATAGAGGGATAAGGACACATATGTAATATCTTAATCAATAAAGAAAAAAAAGACCACAGGCTGGGTGACTTAACAAAAATTCATTTTCTCACAGTTCTGGAGGCTGAAGTTCAAGATCAAGTTGTTGGCATAGTTGGACTCTTCTGCGGCTTTTCTTCTTGTCTTGAGCCACATGGTCTTTTCTCTGTGTGTGAGCTTCCCTGGTGTCTTTCCCTCTTCTTATGAAGATACCAGTCAAGACTGGATTAGGTCCCACCTTATAAGCCTCTTTTTAGCTTACTCACCTCTTTAAAGGTGCTTTTTCTAAATGCAGTCACATTCAGAGGCACTGGGGAGTTAGAGCTTCAACACATGAATTGTGAAGGCACACCATTAGGCCTGTAATAGAATCTTTAATTTAATTGCCCATTTCTCCATTTTTAATGCCATTTTCTTACTTAAGGTTCCTCTCTCTTCATTTATATTTATTAGTTTTCTGGTTCTGGTTCATACTCTTAAGGTCAGTTCTCCCCATAGCTGGTGAAATAATCATGCAAAAATGAAAACCTCATTCTGTTTTATTCTGCTTGAATCCTTCACTGGTTTCCCAGTAGCCTCCAGAATAATGCTCACTAGCATATTAGATCGTCAAGGAGCTACACCTGTCTGCATGTCCCATCTTCTCTCCCACCAGGTAAATTCTCCCCCTTCTACTGCAGCCATAGTAAACATCTTTCAGTTCAGGGCCTTTGCAGATTATATTTGCCTGAAGTACCACTTCTGTTCTAATCCAGTCTGTTTACATGGTTAATTAATATATGGCACCAGGCACAGCTCAATATCCTCTTCTATGAAAGACATTAGCAGATTGCCATGTTCAGCAGTGTCCAAGTTAGCAGTTCCTGCTGTGTGCTCTCCTAGACCATCGTGACTCTTCACAAAGTGATGCTGTGTAATTATTTCCACCTTGGACTGTGAGGAGGACTGGGAGCAGGGACTGTGTCCTGATTTATTCTTGTGTGTTTAGGGTAGCCAGCTGCGCACTCTGCTAGGCACTTAGTAAATGTATGATGCATAAGTGCATGAATGAATCAATAAAGCCATTATCTATAAGGAATATTTTTGTATATTATTTCAATCCTCTATTGCCAGTATTTTAAAAGTTATAAATTATGGTTTAAAAATAAACCATTAGGTGTTGCTAAGCAAAAAAAGATGGCTACAAGATGGCATACATGGCATAATTATGACAGTTGATACATAGCAAAAGACACTGAGAATTAATAACTGATATTTAAAAGTAGTTATTTTTTGTATATAGGCAATGAATGTGTATATAATTTATTTCCTTTTTCCACATTTATGCATTTTTTAAAAAGCCTCAGCTCTATGAAATGGTGTATATACTACTGATGTTAACAAATTCACCACCTTTTCCTCAGCAGTCTGAAGTTGTTCCCTCCTTTACATTTCACTGTTTAGAAAATAAAAAAGTATGTGCTTAAAATTACATTGCCATAAATCCATATTTTCAGGGGAACCAAAATAAAACAAATGGCAATGTTTGGAGGATACTTTTCTCTGATCCACATGAAATTTCCATTAAGCCCTTTAGACCTTCTCCAGCTCTTGGCCCTGAGGACAAATGAAAAGTCTAGTCTTTGATCAAGGGTTACTTCAAGCTAAATTATCTACTATTAACAGAGAAACTCTCCCACATGACCACTCCCCGGTGCTTCAAAGGTGAGGGCTTTCCCCCTGGTTCACATATGGCATAGGTACAGAATGCATGGCAAAGACTTGGTTAAAAAGACTAAACCTTACTCAAAACATTATATTTCTATTCCCTGAATGTTTTCTTATTTTTCTATAGCTCTAACAAAATGAATATTGCCCTTTAGGCAAACTTGTGGAATAACTTTCACTTAGAAGAAATGCAGAAAGGAATAAACATTCTAATTTTAGGGAAAGGAGAAAATAATAATGGTATGGTTTCTAGGAGACTTCCCTCTTATTTTCTGTCATGTACAGATTACCTCTGTGCCAGATAATGGACATATAGAGTTTTAGAGATCAAAAAAATCTTTCTGATTACCTGGTGTATATAGCTTCATTTGCAGTTGAGGAAATTAAAACCCTGAGAAGCCAAGAAGCATGGTAAATATACTCAGTCTCCTTCCTGTGGGAGGCCTTGGGAAGAAGTGCATGATAAGAACATGTCTCTGTTATTCTTCAGTCATTCCATTTGTCCACAGGCTCTGCACCCAGAAAGACCTGGGTTCCGGACTCCCAAGTATGATCTTGGGTAAATTATTTGGTCTTTCAAACCTGCACGTCCTCATTTGTAAGGTATTAATTTTTAAGGACTTACTGTGTAAAGTCCTGTTAGAATTCAATGAGAAACTGGTTAGTAGATTACATGGGTTCATTAGTAACACTGGCATTAGTTGTTGTTTCATTTATACATATTTTCCCATTATTTGAGATAGGGCATTCTGGAAGATCAAGACTTAAGGTTATGAAGATAGCAACTTGATCACTTTTGCCTCAGACTATTTGTTAAGTCTCAAGTTTTAATGCCTCTGTTTCTTGGGACTTTTAATGACTAACAAAGGAAGGCCCAAAACAACAACAGTTATTGATGCTTAGTGTTTGGTAGAGACTGGCATTCTTTTAAATGGTTTTCAAGTATTTTTCAATTTATTTCTCAAACAACTTCACAAGGTAGGCAGTTACTGTGATACCCCATTTTAACAATGAGGAGACGGACGAGTGAGATTAGATATGCTAAGGTTTACTTTATTACCAACTTCCACAACACTCCTCTAACTCCAACATCACAAGTCAAAGGGATTTGCCACTTCTTCAGGTCTTGATTCTGACCTTTGGCTTCTGGAGTTGACAGTGGCTTTCCCATAGGCAGGAGAGGTTCCCACCAGTCTTTTGGCCATCACATCACACATCTCACCACACACCCCAGTGTGCAGGGTTTTATAGAGCAAAAAGCTAGCCTCTGATGAGGAGCTCAAATACCTAGTAAGAAATTAACACACAGCATGTATTAAGGTATGCAAGTTACCGCACTGGTGAAAGATAATCTTTCAATTACTCTCTGATCTGTTTCTTTGCTAGGTCATTCTCTTCCCCATCCCTTCTCCATCCCTTCTCTGTCCTTTCCAAGGCACTAAGACAAGGCTAATGCCCCAGGGAAAGGAAGATAGATATTCACTAGAACTAAGCTATTACTCAGGTTTAAGCTTCAAATCAGGCTCTTAGAAACACTTAACAAGATAGCAATTTTAGATGAAGAAATTATTTTTCTTGACTTAAAAAGTTAGGTTGTATTACAGTCAAAAACAGATTAACTAAAGTAATCTGCAGAATAAGAAAGAATATGATTCGTAACAAAAATCTTGCTGCACAATAAATAGAATAGCCTTTCTTTCAATGGTGGGGAGAGAGAGAGAGAGAAAGAGAGAGAGAGAGAGAGAGAGAGAGAGAGAGAGAGAGAGAGAGAGAGAGAGAGAAACTGTCCATACACATAAGGAAATTTGTAAAAACTCCTTCACTGCTTCCCCCTTTGCCTAGTAAACAAAACAAGGGTTCAGTGCTGCCACAGGACAAAAAGTTGATTGATGAGTGTAACAAAGTACTATCACATGGATGGGTGGCTTAAAACAAGAGGAATTTATTTTCTCATAGTTTTGGAGGCTATAGGTCTGAAATCCAGGTGTCCACAGGGCCATATACCCTCTGAAGGATTGGAAGAAACTCTTTCCTATCTCTTCCATCTTTGGTTGGATGCAATACTTTGCATTCCTTGGCTTGTTGTTGCATCATTCCGACATCTGTCTGATTGTCACCAGGTGTCCTCTCCTTATGTCTCTGTGTCAAAAGTTCTCTCTTTTTATAAGGACACCAGTCATTGGACTTGGACCCATCCTAAGTCCAAGGACACCAGTGTTTGGACTTGTACTTCATCTAAACTTGATCACATAGCAAAGGCCCTATTTCCAAATAAGGTCACATCCACAGGTTCAGGGTAGATAGTAATTTTGAGAGGACACTTCTCAATACAGTACAGTAGGTTCACTTGGATCTAGATATCTCAGATAATATCTTGATAGTGTTTTTGAGTTTTTTATATTTGAAAGCAACTTTATACACATAACAGAAGATGAAATAGCTAAATTTGAGAATTTGGGTATACCTGCACAGGAAATTGCAAATGTTAGTCAAAGAATTTATACTCAGATCACCATTCTTTCCTCATGCAGAAATTGGAACAGACCCTGGACATGGGTGTGTTAAATCCTCCTCTGTCATCCTCCACTGATCTGTCCCAGGGTCTGATCAATTCTTTGGAACCCACTGTCATCTCTCAGTTTCATTCTCAGATACTTAAAAGTTTCTAGTCGTTTTTCTTCCTTCTTTCTGCTTTTTCACTTGTCATTTTTGTTGAAAGGTCAGCAAACTTGCTCTATAAAGAACCACAGAGTAAATACTTTAGGTTTTGGGGCCACGTGGACTCTGTCACAGCTCTGTGACTGCCAGTGCAATGGAGTGGCAACCAGAGACAGTGAGTAAATACATCAGCTTGTCTATGTTCCAATAAAACTTCATTTATATGAACTTTATAGTATTTCTGTGTGCCATGAAATTTTATTCCTTTTGACTTTTTTCCACCCATTTGAAACTGTATAAATCAGTCCCACCTTGAGGACTACAAAGTGGAGGTGGGCCAGAGTTTCCCGACCCCTGCCAAGTCTCATTCCTTCTCTCTGGTTGGGGTGTCTGCCTTCACTTCTCCTTTTCAGGCATCAAGCACATTCTGCATATTCTGAAAATATTCCATGTCTTTTTTTTTCCCTCACTTTCCCCCACGGCCTCTAAATTATCCTATCTAATAAAGAGGGAATGTGCTAATTGACTGCCACATCCTCACAAGATGGCTGCACCCACAGCCACAAGATGGTGGTGTCTAGTCCCCTCAGTCCTGCCTCATCCAGCCGGAGTCCCTGAGGCCCCTCAGCCTTGCAGAGGAGGGCAGTTGGGGATGATCATGCCAGCAGGGGAGCAGTTAGGCGTCAATCAGGCCAGCAGGGGAGTAGTTAGGGGGCTATCAGGCTGGCAGGCAGAGTGGTTAGGGGCAATCAGGCAGGCAGGCAAGTGGTTAGGAGCTAGCAGTCCCAGATTGTGAGAAGGATATCCGACTGCTGGTTTAGGCCCAATCCTGGCAGTCAGACATCCCCAGAGGGGTCCCAAATTGGAAAGGGTGCAGGCTGGGCTGAAGAACCCCCCCCCCACACACCCACACACCCTGCATAAATTTCATGCACTGGGCCTCTAGTATTTAATAAGTGCAAGTCAATTATTTTAATCATTTCTATTTTCTAAATATTGAAGGTTAGTGATATAGGTCATGGTGATATTCATGTGATAATTATTCCCTTATTTAACATACAAAATTGTCTTTAAAAGTTCCTATGCAAAATGAATATAAATTGTAATAATCTTTTGATTACTATTAGAAGCATGTGTTTTCTCTGCTGGGTGATCAGCTTGCAAACATATCCAAAATTAGAGAATACAATGTTCTGTGCACCACTACCCAGCCTCACCTATAGCTGACCTTGTTTCATTTGTACTACTCCCAGGAATTATAGTTTCCCCATGGAATTAACATGAAGCAAGTTCCACACATCAGTGGATATTTTAGTATCTCTTAAAAAGAGTATGACTCCTTTTTTAAAAAAGCCTACCTATAAGAACATTATCAGCTCTAAAAAACAATTATTTATAATTCCTTCATATCTTTAAATATCCAGTGTTACTCTTCCCCAACTGTTTCAGGATTGTTTTATGTATAGTTTATTTGAATTGGAATCTAACAAAAGTCCACCCACTGATTTGTTGATAAGTTTCTTAAGTCTCTTTTAATTAATCTCTCTCTATCTTTCTCTCTCCCTCCCTCTCTCTCCTTACAATTTATTTATGAAAGAACCCAAGTTTCTTCCAGTTGTGTTTCCCAGTCTTGTTAACTGATATGTTTCCAGTGGCCTAGAGGTTTGATCAGACTCATGATGGAATTGTTTGCCAATAATATTTTAGAGTTGGTGGGATGTTCATCCATCAAATGTCTAGTTGTCTTTATTTTGTGAGGTTAGCAGCCATTAGTGACCATTAATGCAATCGTTATTGTTCACAAGATCACAATATTCTGACTTTATTGTCATTTGTTCTTCAAACACTTGGAATACTTCCACAAAGGAAAACTTTTCCTTTTCAACTAGTTGGTTATCCTGAGTTTTTATATTTGGTTATATTTGGGATAAATATTTGGTTATTTCTCTTCATTTACAAGTCTTAAAAATAAGTTGTGTTTCTAGCATTCTAGAAAGGTGACAAATGAAGTGATCTTTATTGATTTGGTTTCATGGGCTATAAGCCATTGCAATTAGAGTTATTGATCGATCATATTGTCCCATTTTTGGCCAGTGTGAGCACCTTCAAGTTGGCTTTTAGATCTTTTTGACATGATAGTGGTCACTGTCCTTTCTTACTTTGGGATAAAATGGAATGGTCTAGGCCAGTGGTTGGCAAACTGTGACTCACAAGCCACATGCAGCTCTTCGGCCCCTTGAGTGTGGCTCTTCCACAAAATACCAGGTGCGGGCACCTATGTACAGTGCGATTAAAACTTCGTGGCCCGTGCCCACAAGTCGGTTTTCTGAAAGGAGATAGATGAAACAAGTATACAAGATGAGTGTGGATGGGAGAGTTGGAAGAGGTTGACCTCAGCAAACGTACCTCAATCAGATTGAGGATGTTTTCAGCCAGTTTAGGAGTACCCTAATTAAGTTAATAACAATGTACCTACCTATATAGTTTAAGTTTAAAAAATTTGGCTCTCAAAAGAAATTTCAATCGTTGTACTGTTGATATTTGGCTCTGTTGACTACTGAGTTTGCCAACCACTGGTCTAGGCTAATATTTTGCCCCAGATCTGGAGTTCTACATTTCTCTTCCTTCCCCCTTTGCTTCTCCTACCTTGATTTGGAGTAGGAAGCATACATTGTTTACCTCTCGGGAAACCCTGCTGTTTTACAGGGTAGAATAGAATGTAGCTCATCTAGCAGCAACATCACAGACTAAATCATGGAACCAACCAATTCAGCAACTCTGATACTGCTGAGATTAGAGATAAGTAGTTCACTTTTCTCTATGCATTTGGCTTGCACCTGTATTACGTTGCAGAGATCAATGGAGGCATATTCTCAAAACCAACTCACTAGTGGCTCAACCCAAGGCCTTCAGAAACATGACCTTTGGGCCTCTAATGCACTCACTATGGTTCAGTTACAGCAGACATGTGTAGCCACTATGGTGTTCAACTTATGGTCCTTACGGTGAAGGAATGAATGATACCTCCAGCTTTTAGAAAGTGACTGTAGAGAGTATTTGATCTGATACCCCAGTTTTACTTGAAGATGCTGAGGCCTGGAGACTTCAAGTGATTTTGTCTAAGTTCATAGCACAACTTATTGGAAAAGTTAAGACCAAAATCATCTGGCCTTTAAGGCATTGTTTTTCTATCATATCTATTGCCTTTAACCTAAATTAGATAACTGAGTATCAATTATAAAATCATTGTTCATTTCAATAATCTTTTAATTTAAAGATCTTTCCTTCTTCCCTTCCTTTCCTCCTTTCTCTCTCGCTCTCTCTCTCTATCTCTCTCTCTCTCTCTCTCGTTCTCTCTCTCTCTCTCTCCCCTTTCTTTCTTTCTAATGTAAGAATAGTAATATTTATGTGATTGTCATCCTCTTAATAGTGAGTAGCAAGTCAAAGAAAAGTCCAGTCAAATCCCAGGCCTGTGGGGACAAAATTAAACTGCCCACTAAGGATATACTAGTATAGTAATCCCTCAGCCCAGTCCAAATCTTGAGTGATTTTTTCTAGCATAATTGAAAAATTACTTTCTTTAATAATGATAATAATAGAATGTGTATTCTCATTTGACCTAATTCGGGTTGGTAGCCCTTTATGCCACAGAAATAATCAACACTTACAAATGAACCGCACTGGTGTTGCCAACATACTGAAATGGCAAAGAAAAAGAAAAAAGAAGAAAAAAAAAAGCTTTAGTAGTCTTCCAGCAAAACGCCCAAGAGCAGATTCATTTTCTAACCTGACCTTTTTAATTTCCAGATCAGAGATGTGTAGCTTGGCATTAGGGAAAATGATGCTGCACCTTATCTATGTGTTAAACGCTATCTGTGTGTCTTTGAGTTTCAGCTGGCCAGATGGCTGAGCAGGGGGCCTTGTTTTATTTTTTACTATGGCCTGTCAAATGACAAAACTAAAAGAACTTGGTGACGCGTCTGATGCCCTTTAATCAAGGGGGAACAATTCATGGATTGGCGGAGTACCGCGCCTCACAGGCAGTGTAACAGTCTCTGTGGGGGATATTGGACAAGAGCGGGTTTTATAGAGTTAGTCTTAGTAGAGACAATCAGAAAACAGGGCAGGATTGGCTGCGAGGTCGGGGATTCCCTTGGAAGGCCAGCAGGTCCCATTTTCTAGGGAAATTAAGGGAGCTCAAGCTGAGTGGGAGCATTGATTGGTTAGGATTTCTCAACAGGTGCTCCCCCAAGTGCAGGCGGTTGTAGGGTTAGATTTGTGACATGAGGTGGCTTTCGTTCTGTGGGTGCCGATATAGGAATTAACTTTATCAGACCTAACATTACTTCATTAGTTCAGTAAATATTTATTGAGCACTTGAGTACCTATACCAGGTCCTCTGCTAGGCAGTAATTATTAAGCAGCGACAAGGATACCATATGCAAGAGTTGTGGCCACAACAAATGTTACAAATATGATATGAGAAAAACGCAAACCCAGTGGTACACATGGGCTGTCAGGGAAGCAGAAAGAGATGAATGGAGAGCTAATCTGATTTTGGTGTGGTTTTGGGGGTTGGGAGTGGGTGATATTTTCTGGCAAAGTGCTTAGAAATGGAGACCTGATACACTCAAACCTGGCTCCGTGAGAGTGTCTCTGGCTCAGAGCACACAACGCGCTGGGGTTAGAATTGCTTTAGTATTTCAGGAAGGCCCACAGAATCCTTTGTGAAAGTGACATCACCTCCTACATTTTCACTTCTGTTGCAATTAAAGGGAGAACACGTTTAGTCCCTTTGAATATGTTCACTCTGAGAGCGTAAGGGTTTTCTTTCCCCAAAATGTGATTTCTAGCTAATTATCCTCAGCAAGGAACTTAATCTGTCAGACAGTTTCACAATGGGGGTTGCTTCAGTGAATAGGAACTGAGTTAATGGGAAAAATGAAATACTTAGAGGATTTGGTTATTTGGGGATTTTCTTCCAAGGTGATAAATGTTATCTGTATCATAAAAAAAATTTCTTTTTTAATTAAGCCTGGTGCATGGGCTGGAGGGAGGAGGAAGAGCTGCAAATCCTATAAGGGGAAGTCACCTACAGCACAGCCCTCAGTGCCTCCAAAGAGGTGAATTGCTGGACTCAGGTGACCTTCCCAAGTTTCATGGGGGAGAGAGCAATGTGCAGGAGGGTCAACGTGAAAGGAAGTGCCATCTTCTAAGATTCTGTCCTGTTAACAGTGAATCAAACTGCCATTTTCAATTGTATGCTTTCAGTGACATCAAAGCTTTTTGGATAGAAACTTCAGAAAGGATATAATTTCTCATGTCAGGCTGTTCCAACTTGTGTTTAAACTAAGTGCTAAGAGAAAATAAAATTTCCCAGCAATAATACTAGAAAGTATAAGACTAGAAAAATTTATATTAAAGAATTTGGTGTAGGTAATGGATGGGTTCATGATTTATACACTAAATCTCATGACTCAGATTATTCCAGCAGTTGCCTGAATATTATTGAGCATTAGCACTTATTTTTTCAGCTTGTACTGGAACTACTTATTTTGGGTACCTTCTTCCCATAAGTTCTTTGGTGGAAATAATCACATGCTATTCGTCTTCTTGTGCCCAGTGCCTAAAACAGTGCTTGGAATAAAACAGACTGTTCATAAATGAAAGTTCACGTGCTCATGATGCTCCTACCACGTGAGGACATGTACACACACCTGCCACAGAATAATTACTATCTTCCTGTTTAACCCAGGAAGAAAACGGTGGATTTAAGAAGCTCACTGCACCTCAGACATATTTTTATGTTGCTCTTTTATTTTTAAATAATAAGAAATGGTATCTTTAAGGGGTCTCAGGAATGTTCAGTCATTAATCCAAGATGAGATTTACTTAGTCTCCAGGTTTTAATTCAGATGAAAATCTAACTAATGTTATAGGAAACAATAATCAAAGAGTAGCTTCAACATGTTACACAGCGTAGGAAGTGCTTCGCTGCCACAGAGATGGACTCCCAGCTATCAAATACACACAAACCACATCTCTGTCCAGTGTGAGAGGAAAGGAGAGGGAAGATTAGCTTGTCGAAGTATTGATATAAATGCAGTCCCTAACTCCAGCTGATGGTAAAAGAATTTTCACATCTCTACCATGGAACAAACACATTAACAAATATATTTCTTTTCAGAAAATAGCTAATGTCTTCCCAGAAAAAGAGACACCATAAGCTCCAAATTGTTTTTCATGTGGGAGAAAGCGAGCACTATTATTTATACTTGTTCACAGCACTGGCTCTGTCATCCATCTTTGGGCTGAAATGGTGAGCATAAAGATAATCAACATTTTCCACCACCTGCAGACCATCATCTGTACTTCGAGCTCATTTCCTTGATGCTTCCTGCAGAGGCTCCATCTGCTTTACATACCTTGTTTTCCTACACGTGATTAAAGCTACTTATGCCACTGGAGCTGCATACATAGCTAGCGGTACAAAATGGCTCAAACTACCACAGCCTGCCATGGTGGAGTGGCCTCGAGAATAGGAGGGTCTGGGCTACAGACATGCTTATAAACTCACACAGTATCTATTTTGGGAGGGAAAAATGTGACATAAAATTTCTAATAATTTGAACTGTGTCTATAGGATCATAATTATTGAGAAAATCTTCTCAACAAAATAATATTCTATAAAATTTATGGTCATTGAACTTATCTAGCTGGAACACTGATGAAACTTTTAAATAGATCCCCTAACAAATGACTTAGAAACTGTGTTATAACCACCTAACATTATTTTGGGTCTTCCTATCTAAAAGCTTTATGAACATTTTCACTCTGGCCTGGTAGCTCAGTTGATTGGAGCATCATCCTGTACACCAAAAAAGATGGCGATTGTATTCCTAGTCAGAGAATGTACCTAGGTTCTGGGTTCAATCACCAATTTGGGTGCATATGAGAGGCTGATCTCTCTCTCTCTCTCTCTCTCTCTCACCCTTTCTCTCTCCCTTTTCCTCTCTCTCTCAAATCAATAAAAACATATCCTTGGGTGAGGATTAAAAAAACAAAGTGATTCCTTGGTTCTAAGGTGCTCCCAGAGCTCTAAGATGACCCACGGTCCTGAGCCGGTGGGATTCCAAGATCCCTGGAGTCCCTGCGGTGACCCTGAGTGGGGCAGGGGGACGCAGGGGGCGCCCCAGGCAGGGCTGGGCTCACCTGTGGAGGCAGGCGGGCGCCCTG
>NW_006300375.1:5912069-5924344 GCF_000327345.1 Myotis davidii | reverse complement strand
GAGGAGGCCAGGACCCTGAGCTCTAAGCACAACGACTTGTCCCCGCCTTGGCAGGTTGCCCACTCCACACTTTCAGCTCCCTCTGCCTCTGCTTCTCACACTTCTATTGCTGCCGGCCACCTCTCACTTTTTCCCTCTACCTCATGGCTTCCCCTCTCTCCAAGCTTCTGCTTATCAAGAATTCTGGGCCTTGCCCATTTGGCATGGCTGAGTTGGTTGAGCATCGTCCCATGCACCAAGAGGTCATTGGTTCGGGCACATGTCCAGGTTGTGGGTTTGGTTCCTGGTAGGGGGCATGCAGGAGGCAGCCAGTCAATGGTGTTTCTCTCATCAATATTTCTAGCTCTCTCTCACCCTTTCTCTCTCCCTTTTCCTCTCTCTCTCAAATCAATAAAAACATATCCTTGGGTGGGGATTGAAATAATAAAAATAAAAGTTTTTTAAACAATTTTGTGGAAATTAATACTTTAAATAACTAGGAGTGGTAACTGCTTAAGAAACCGCTTTGACTTATTCAGTAAAACATGCATAATTTGTGTAATAGTTCCTAGATTATTATGTTTGTAAATCAAAATCATCACATAAGATTGATCTGAATTAAGGTACCTCTTATTTTTTTCAATATGAAATACTTCTAGTTGATATACAACATCCAGATTAAGAAATATTACATCAGCCCTGACTGGTTTTGTTCAATGGATAGAGCGTCCACCTGCAGACTGAAGGGTCCCAAGTTTGATTCCAGTCAAGGGCATGTACCTTGGTTAAGGGCACATCTCCAGTAGGGAGTGTGCATGAGGCAGATGATTGATGTTTCTCTCTCATTGATGTTTCTAACTCTCTATCCCTCTCCCTTCCTCTCTGTAAAAAAACAATAAAATATATTTTTAAAATAAAAAAAGAAATATAACATCAAATATATCATTAAAGCCTATCCTCCTCAAACTATTCCAAAAATTCCAAGAGGAAAGAACACTTCCAACCTCTTTTTATGAGAACAGTATTATCCTAATTCCAAAATCAGATAAAAACACTACAAAGAAAGAGAATTACAGGCCAATATCCCTGATGAACATTGACGCTAAAATCCTCAAAAAATATTATCACATTGGATCCAGCAATATATTTAAAAGATGATACACTTGACCAAGGGGGATTTATTCCAGGGATGCAAGGCTGATATAGTATTCCCAAATGAAAAACTGTGATACACCACATAAATAAATTGAAAGACAAAAATCACATAATTATATCAATAGAGGCAGAAAAAGCATCAGACAAATCCAACACCCATTTTTGATAAAAACTCTCAGCAAAGTGGGAGTAGGGAGATTATAATAAAGACCATATAGGAAAAACCTACAGCCAACATCATACACACAAAAAATAAAACCATTTCCCCTAAGAACAGGAACAAGACAGGGATGTCTCTGCTTTCACCACTCTTATTCAACACAGCACTGGAAGTCCTAGCCACAATGATCAGACAAGAAGGAAATATACGAGGCATCCAAATTGGGAAGGAGGAAGTAAAACTGTCATTATTCACAGATGACATGATATTATACATAGAAAATCCTACATACTCCACTAAAGCACTCTAGATTTAATAAAGTCTGTGTAAATCACTAATTCTATTCCCCTTGTCTCATTCCTGATCTTAGAGGGGAAATTTTCAGTATCTCACTATTATGATGTTAGCTATGGGCTTGTCATATACAGTCGTACATAAATAGTTTTAAAACTATGAATTAAACTTTTTTTCTCCAACGATTTCAACACCCACACATAGGACCATAGTGCTACACCTTTCAACCATGGACTATTATTATGGCTCTGCAATCATAGACTTCATTATTGCAGACCCTTTAGTTTCTAGTCCATCCAGGTCCCATCTGCTAAATCCTTTATATCTCCAACATATTTAGTTTAAGCTCTAAGAAGAATGAAATTGCTCTTATCTCCTTCTTCTTAGGACTCATCCCTTTTTAACCTTTGCATTGAAACTAGCATATTTAGTTGGTCACTTCACAATTTCTAAAGCTGCGTTATATGGACCTTCGCTCTATGAGCTCATGGTACCCTGTGTATATAGCACTTGTTTGTGCTTTCTGATTTCAAGCTTATAATTTCTAATTTCTCATCTCAATGGTCTCCAAGCTTGCTGAGGACAAAAACATAAGTTGTTTTTTTCATCTATATGTCCCGAGAAGCTAACACAGAGCTGAAACAGATCAGGAACTCAAGCATGGCTTCCTCTAAATGATGGGCTTCTTCCCTTGGATATGTGCTCCCATAAGGCTGCAAATTTTTAAAATTTGAAAAAGCCATTTTTATTATGCTATAATATTTAATTCGAGATCCTTGCTCATATCTTCCTCACACCTGATGTTTATTTGTTGGTTGATTAAATCAGGATAACAGCAATTAAGACTTCTGCCCTAGCCGACTTGGCTCAGTGGATAGAGTGTCAGCCTGCAGACTGAGGGGTCCCAGGTTCGATTCCCGCCAAGGGCACATGCGTGGGTTGCGGGCTCGATCCCCAGTAGGGGGCATGCAGGAGGCAGCCAATCAATGATTCTCTCTCATCATTGATGTTTCCATCTCTCTCTCCTTCTCCCTTCCTCTCTGAAAACAATAAAGAAATATATTTTTTAAAAAAAGACTTCTATGTCCAAAGAAAGCCACAGGCAGAGTTATTGAAATACAGAGGAGAAATGTAAGGGTATACAAAACTGAAGTCACTAGTTTTTCCAGCAGGCCAAGGCATATGTGCAATATGGAAAATCTTAGGTGAAGCATATGTTATAGTTCAGCTCCTGTTGTGTTGTTCTAAGAGTGAGAGACCCACAATCATTCTTGAAGAGTAGCTAGAATCGGTAACAAGGCTGCTAAGGAATTTGTATGTTGGCCATTTTCATCAAACAAGTTTTATATACCATTTCAATTTAGGTAGTTTATAATATAATATTCTCTTGTTAAAGATTATTTCATACTTATATGACTGAAGGTGAACAAAAGCTCTCAGATTAACAAATTGGTTGTTAACACTACAGCAATATAGTTTGAAAATCAAAAACATGTAAATACATATGTAGATGTATAGGACACAAACCATTTTCCCACTGAAGTCAGCTCAGATTGGCTTTATATTAAAACTAGAGGCCTGATGCATGAAATTCATGCAAGAGTCCCTTCCTTCCCCCATGATACTAGAAAATGGCACTCATATATGGAATTTAATGAACAAACAGAATTACCAAGCAAAGTAGAGGCAAACTCATAGATAGAGAGCAGGCAGACAGCTCTGGTCAAGGGTCTTGGAGGGGAGTGATTAAAAGAGAGAGAGAAAGAAAGAGAGAGAGAGAGAGAGAGAGAGAGAGAGAACTAATAGACATGGAAAATAGTGTGGTGATTGTGGAGGTGGGCGTGCAGGTGGGAGAGGGCATAGAAGGGGTAAATGGTGATGGAAAACATAAAATACTACCAAAATAAAGAAAATCTATACTCCATAACCGCCTTCTTTCTTCTAGATATGAGATACTTGGAAAATGCTTAACATACATTTATGACTTAAGCTTTAATGGCTCCAAAGGAATCATTTCAATGTGTAATATGCAAGCATTAAAAAATAATTTGCAAGATGCATCAAAAGTAATTGCTTTATGCCATCAATTGGAGCTTATGTATTACTTTTTATAATGCCACGACATTAAAAGTTTTAAATGTTTATAAAGATATATGTATATTTTTCAAAACTTTTCTAAGGTAGAATGTTATTGATGCAAAGAATAGTGTCAGATAATAAGGTAAGGCATGTTACTTTAACTGGCTCCAGATTTCCAACACCAATAGCTTTCCATCTTACTTGAGGTCACACCCAACCCATCTTTATTACATCTCTGACCTCCTCACCTGCTATCCTTCCCTTCTTCCTCACTCATGGACCTCCTCCTACACCTGAACAATACCAACAATACTCCAGAGTTAGAATATTTGTATTTGCATCCCTCTGTTTGGAATCCTTTCCCCAGTCACATGACTTGCTTAATAATGACCTTATTTATCTAAATGAGACATTTCCTCTGTGTTTAAAAATGCAATCCCCATACACATAGTCTATTCTTCCCTTCCCTGATTTAGTTTAGTCCTCACCATGCTCACTTGCAAACTAACTAACTAACTAACTAACTACACACACACACACACACACACACACACACACACACACACACATATATACATATAAAACTGTAATTTTTGGCTTATTATGTTTTGCCCCCCTAAAACATAAGAATGTAAGCTACAAAAAATTTATGAATGCTTTTCACTCTGTGGTTTCCCCAGTGCCTACATCCATATCTGTCATAAAGTAGGGACTCAATAATAAATGAACAAGTGGGCTTTAAAACAAACATAGATAACCCTTGAACACAAAGGGTTTGAAGTGGGAGGTTTTTCAACAAATAGTGAAACAGTATTTTCTCTTATATATGATCTTCTTAATAACATTTTCTTTTCTATAGCTTACTTTATTGTAAGCATCCTATATAATAAAAGGCTAATATGCAAATCAACTAAATGGCAGAACGACCAGTTGCTATGATGCGCACTGACCATCAGGGGGCAGATGTTCAATGCAGGAGCTTCCCCCTAGTGGTCAGTGTGCTCCCACAGGGGTAGTGCTACTCAGCCAGAAACTGGGTTCATGGCCAGCAGGCACAGCGGTGGTGGCAGGAGCCTCTCTCGCCTCTGCGGCAGTGCTAAGGATCCCTTGGGGATGTCCGCCTGCCGGCTTAGGCCCACTCCCTGCTGCAAGAGGGTGCAGGCCCCCTGAGGGACGCCCCCCCCCAAGTACACAAATTTCATGCACTGGGCCTCTAGTACAGCATAAAATCCATATAACATATAGCATATGTGTTAATCAATTGTCTATATTATCAGTAAGGCTTTTGGTCCATAGTAGGCTATTAATAGTTAAGTTTGGGGAGTGTCAAAAGTTATACACAGATTTTTGACTGCACAGGGGTCAACAACCTTCACCCCCATTCTGTTCAAGGGTCAGCTGTGTAAAGAAGATGGTGCACAGTGGGTAGATACTGAAATGTGTGCAGGGAGGGGAAGTTTAGGGTCAAAAAGACCAAAATATTAGAAACTCATCAATATTAACAAATGGAATAATGTCATTACAATTATTGACAGAGAACATAAGTGAATGACCATTTTTTTACTTGCTTAATGTTTCCTTTTATGAACTTTATTTTGTGTATATCAAAAAAGGCATCATTATACTTTGGAAAAGGGTACGATTAGAATGCTATTCCATCACGAGTTAAAGAAAGAGAGTTCTGAAGTATTGCTACAGGGCAAGGTTACTGGTAAGGATTTAAAAAAGTGGGGGGTAGAATTTAAGATTCAGGGATTCTATGTCAAAGTCTGATTGTAACCTAATTTAATTAATGGATCTTTAATTAGGTGAAGGTAAATCTGCAGGCCTGGATATAAATGACAATCAGTTTGGTGTCAGAATCATGTCAAAAATGACAGAATTGCCCTAACCGGTTTGGCTCAGTGGATAGAGCGTCGGCCTGCGGACTCAAGGGTCCCAAGTTCGATTCTGGTCAAGGGCATGTACCTTGGTTGCGAGCACATCCCCAGTGGGGAGTGTGCAGGAGGCAGCTGATTGAGGTTTCTCTCTCATCGATGTTTCTAGCTCTCTGTCCCTCTTCCTCTCTGTAGAAAATCAATAAAATATATTTAAACAAAAAAAAGAAATGACAGAATTACTCAAATATATTATAGCTGCTTTGCTGTATCAGAGGAGCTAAAGGAAGGCAGATCTGATCAGGCCAAAGGTAAAACTGGAAATATCATTATCCTATAGAGAATAAATTAATGTAGGAGTCACCGTAACAGGATTTGTTTCCATTGATTTAAGAGCAGCTGGAAAGTGTTCAATGCAGAGGCCTGTTGTTACAGATAAAGGGAAATTATTGCTTGGTGGAGTTTAAGAGGTGGCCTCCTATGCCAAAACTTGTCTGGCTCAGTGGATAGAGCGTTGGCCTGTGGACTGAAAGGTCCCAGGTTCGATTCTGGTCAAGGGCATGTACTTTGGTTGCGGGCACATCCCCGGTGGGAGATGTGCAGGAGGCAGATGATCGATGTTTCTCTCATTGATGTTTCTAACTGTCTATCTCTCTCCCTTCCTCTCTGTAAGAAATCAATAAAATATATCTTTTAAAAAAAGAGGTGGCCTCCTAGAATCTGCTCAGATCATCATAACAGAGCAGAACTGGAGTCAAAGTGATTTTAAAAAGTTTCTACATCAAGTATTTGTATCCTATTTATTTTTTGAAACTCGTTTTTCTATGCAACTAATATTTTTGAAGGCCCCATATATGCCTATCGCCATCCTAAGCACCTTGCACACAGCATTGAGAACAATCCCTGCTTTCTTTCCATCTCATGTGAGGAGACAGACAAAAAAATAATTAAAATGTGCACTAAGTCAGATGAGATCAATGCTATGGAGAAAAACAAAGCGCATGGGGAGATGGAAGGCAGCTGTGAGTGGGGCGTGGGGTGGGGGTGGGCGGGACTCAGCAAAGGAAAGGTTCGCCTTGGAGCAAAGACAGGGGAGAAGACAGAAAGGCTCCAGGAGGGACCTGCCTGGCGTGTTGGAGGCGTGCACGGAGGTCAGTGTGGCAGGAACCCAATGAGCCAGGGGGAGAGTAGCAGGGCCAGAGGGAGAAGCGACAAGGGGGGCTGGGATGATCGAGGACCTTCAGCTATTTGAAGACCTAGACTTTTACTCCGAACAAAACCAGGTGCCAGGTGAGGGCTTTGAGCAGAGTATCAGAATCATGGCCACATAGCGATGCTTCCAATTCAGACATACACTGGTTTTAATTTAGCCACATCATCCTTACATCTGCTTCTCCGCTTCACACACTGAAATGCCCAAGATAGTTTCTCATGCGCATTTTCTCACCTGTAGGGCATTTCAATACCCGAGAATGCAGTGTCTAATTTCACCCAAAAGGTCAGGTTGGGGAGAACATTCGTTGACAAGATGAGGAGGAAGATTCTGCGCGCACGGGATCCAGAGATGTAAGAGAGTGGAGGTAGTTTAGGAAGGAGCAGAATGCTGTTCTGCTGGAGGAGTGATGGGCCCGCGTCAGGAGGAGTGGGAACACAGTGGGCCTCCCTTTCCACGCTGGTGGCATCAGAGCAGCCACCAGGTACCCAGGCTATTTGTTTCACCTGCAGGATATAGTTTGTGTTTGTTTTTCTTTTTTAAAAAAAATTCATTTTCTACTTTGTTCATGTAAACAGAACTTAGGTATGAGAAAAGGGTAGTGGTCACTTTAAGAATTCTACTTTGTTCATGTAAACAGAACTTAGGTATGTAGTGGTCACTTTAAGAAATACTCTACTTAACTCTGTCTACATCAGCTCCTGGAAAATACCAGTGAAAGTGTACCTCAATTATTTTCTGGCATTGGAGGGAGCATTTGCATACTAATGACCCATTGCTGTGGCATTTTTCTCCCCACAGAGGACAAAGTGTGGACCATCGTGTCTCACGATCTACAGATGCAGACCACGGTGGTGGGCTACACCCCGGAGAAGTACTCGGTGACCCAGCTCGTGTACAGCGCCTCCATGGACCAGATCAGCGCCATCACCAGCAGCGCCGAGCACTGCGAGCAGTACGTCTCCTACTTCTGCAAGATGTCCAGGTTGTTGAACACCCCAGGTAGGCTGCCAGTGGAATGTTACTTTTAATTACGGTCTCAGCTGGTGCTTAGAATTGCCCAAACAATCCAACAGGTGTGACTTGCTAGCATATAGCCCAGAGTGGAGAATGCTGGCAGCTGTGAGAAAGTAAAATAGAATGATGATCTGTGTTTCCAAAGGATATACTGGAAATGCCTTCACCCCAAAAGCCATCTGTTCTGGGGTTCTTGGCAGACAATTGAACATGTTGATAGGAAAGTCAGTGCCCCTAACTATAGTGTAAGCGTGGGAATAAAGGATGCTGGGATTCAGAGAAACAGTGGCTGGCTCCGCCTTGCTCTCCCCAGGTGTGTGACTTTAGGGGAGTTCATTGAATTCATTCCTTAGTGTCCAACATCTTTTCAGTCAAATAGGGATCATGATGCTTATTTCAGGGTAATTGTGAGGATCTAATGAGGTTATATATTATTTATTATAGGGTTTGATGCACTCAATGACTTAATAAATAGCAAATAGTATGTTGATTATTTTTTTTACTATTAAGCAATTTTGCAAGTGGCATTATGTCAGAGACCAATGGACTGGTCAATGGCTAAAATCATGTTGTATCAGAGCTGGTGTTGTAAGGAGTAACTTACAGAGAAGAATGACAAGCAAAACAGTACACAATATTATGAAGACTTGAGTGTTCTTTATGCCCAAAGCCTAGTGCTAAAATTACAGACGAGTGTAACCTATGAACTCCAGAAAAGTAAAATAGGAAGACAATTGGTTTAGGCAGTTAGAGCATCCACTGTTGGGAGAAAGAGAGGATTGTGGCAGAAAGGCTCGAGGCTGGTGAAATAGCATAAGCAAAGTCTGGAAGGGAGAACATGAATGACCTTAGGCCATTCTGGGAGCAAAGCAGAGCTGGTGTTGAAGAGCAGTAGGAAACTGGTTGGAGAGAAGAGCTGGAGGACACAGATGCCATGCCCTGGAGTTGGGATTTCTCCTGAAGGCCAGGGCTTCTCAGAATGTCATGTGCCTTAGCGTAACCTCCAGAGGCGAATAAAACGGACTGCAGGGCCCCCTTCCTGAGTCTCTGATTCGGCAGGTCTGAGGAGTGACTGGTGAATTTGCATAGGTAATGCATCCTATGGACTGGATTGTGCCCTGTCCCAATTCACAGGTTGAGGTCCTAACGCCCAACCTGTATTAGAGGTAGGGCTTTTTGGAGAAAATTAGACATGAGGTCTTAAGTCTGGTTTCCTGATCTGATTGGATCGGTGGCCTTTTAAAGAGGGGAACAGTGAGCTCTTTCTCTCTTCATCATGTGAGAACATATGAGAAGGCCGGGAAGAGAGCTGTCATTAGAAATCAAACTGGACAGCCCCTTGGTCTTAGACTTCCAGCCCCCAGACCTGTGAGAAAATAAATATCTTGTTTAAGCCAGAGCCTGTGAGGTTCTGTTATGGCAGCCCAAGCGGGCTGAGAGCAGTGAGTTCCCGAGCGATGCTGACATTGCTGGGTGAGAGACTGCTTTTTGATCCTGTTTCCAGCGCTAAGTCAACCAAGGACTGTAAAAATCGAGGGTGCTAGGCACAATGAATGAGTCTCATCAGCTTGTCTGCGCTCAGCTTTATGAGTGAGGGCTCCTTATTGAAGTTTATTCCAAGATTTCCATCAGTTGGTCTCCAGTTCTGGGGTGAGGATGAGGATAACGGGAAATTGCTGACCAGAAAAATAACTTGGTACTATCTGCTTTATTTTCTCCTTCTATTAAACTCCAAAGTGAACTTTGACTTTTTCAATTTTGTTTTGGTGGATAAAAAAAAACAACAACACACACAATGCAACTTCCAAATGAGTTTAACTTACAGTTCAGACACCAGGGGAATGAGGTTGGAGGTAAGAAAAGCAATTTGCCTTTAGTGCTTTGGTCTTGCAGTTCATTCCTCTCTTCCCTCGTTGAGACCCTCTGTCCTTGCCCCCAGCCACCAAGCAGCCTCACTCACTATCACCCTCCTTTTAAAACAGAGCATCCCGAACATCAGAAGAATAGGATAAATTTGATTTTAAACAACGCTTTACTTACATTTCTAATAATAAGCTAAATACAACTTCAGCTTCAAGACACCTGTTCTGAGGAAGAACTACTAAACTGAAATTAAGAGTGAGTTGTTAACAATAAAGATTTTTTAAAAAGAGTGAATTGTTCATCTGAACAGTAAACACACTATTTTCTTTGTGTTTTCAGATATGTCTAGGTTATTACTCTACTTAATGAATTGACCTTGACAATCAATTTATCATATGCTTCTTGCCTTTTGGATACCCTCTAAGTATTTTCACTCACATTGGTTCTTAATATTTACTGATTGGAACAAAATGAAAAATATATAGTTTTAAATGTTGCTTCATCCAAACTTCAGGCAGTTGATTTTATTATTACTATTTCTTAAATCCTCACTGGAGGATATGATTATTGATTTGAGAGAGAAAAGAGAGAAACATCATTGTGAGAGAGAACATTGATCAGTTGTCTCCCTGAGGTGCCTCGATCTGGATCGAACCTGAAACCTTTTAGTGTGTGGGATGATGCTCCAACCAACTGAGCCACCTGGCCTGGGCCAGGCAGGTGTTTTTAAACGAGTAGTACATCAGAATTTTTAGGTAGCTTTTCAAGAGTGCTGATAGCCCAAACTGATTTGATAGTACTTGGTTGGGCCCATGAATGTTTGCTTTCAACAAACATCCCTGGGTAATTCTCTGCAGGACATTAACAAACCATCTTTCATTTCTGCCCTGAAGGCTTCTCAGGTAAGATTTTAAGGTGTCAGTCCTCCATGTGGGAGAAGATTAAAGGGAATATTAGGACATGTCTTACCCATTGGAATAAAATGTCATACATAATTATCTGCTCCTTCAGCTAAAATAAATTGGCATAGTAGTACTTTTTAAATCTTTTTCATAGACCAGTCTCTAAATATTATAAAGTGGATTTCAGCCTGTCCTTCTGAGTCATTTTTTCACATTTTCAATTTTTGTGTTCCAGGCTCACTAATATGTAGAATAGCTGAGGCAAGGAAAAGGGTTGGTTGATATAGCAGGCTTTCTTGTGTTGTTGTGTTCTGTATATCCTATAAAATAAAAGCCTAATATGCTAAGCATCTTGTCGTTCAACCAATCAAAGTGTAATGTGCTAATTTTATGCTAAGGCTGCTCAACTGCTCGCTATGGCTATGACTTTCACTGATGACCAGGGGCAGATGCTCCGACCAATAGGTTAGCTTGGTGCTGGGGTCTGGCTGATCAGGACTGAGTGAAACGGGCTGGACGTGCTCTGGAGCCCTCCTGCAGTCCCTCCCTGGCTGGCCAACCTCCTGCATCCCTCCCCGGCCCAGATTGTGCACCAGTGGGGTCCCTCGGCCTGGCCTGCGACCTCTCACAATCTGGGCTTAGAGTCCTCCCCTCTAAGGGCACGAATTTCATGCACTGGGCCTCTAGTGTCCAAATAAGAAAGAACACAACTTAATAAAAATCTTTAATTTGCTCTTTTAGGGAGCTGATGTTGTTATAATTGTTTTTCCCCTATTCCTGGTAACATTCAATTTT
Organism: Myotis davidii; assembly: GCF_000327345.1. NCBI lineage: Eukaryota > Metazoa > Chordata > Mammalia > Chiroptera > Vespertilionidae > Myotis > Myotis davidii. The sequence goes on along the minus strand of NW_006300375.1, from coordinate 5,913,010 downwards.
AAATATCCATTTACTCATTCTTAACTAAGACTGAATTATATTGCAACTTCTGTAGTAGTACTTGTGTCATCTGTTGGAATACAAAGCACATTCATTATAGTCATGGCAATTAAAATGAATATCAAATGAGTTTATAATAGCTATGCATTTAAAATGTTATTTTTTTTTCTAAAAGTCTTACTCAAAGACTGCAGTTGGGACTCTATAGTTTCTAATGATATTTATGATAGAGTTGATTTTGTATGCATATGGACTCTTTTATTTTGATAGATGTTTGGTTGTGCCATACCATTAGCTAACAAATGTAGAATTACTCATATTGATTTCTCACAACTTTTAAAAGGATAGTAATATATGACTTGCAATGTTATATCTTCTTTTTATCACCACAAAATTTAAAAATGGAATCAATTTTAAGGTAATTCTTGGTCATATCTGTTTCTGCAATGTAGCTATTAGTTCAGTTGTCCTTAACCAACATTATAGAAACAATACAAAACTGTTTTCTTTCACAGAAGAGTCTATTTGGAATGAGAAATACTAATTTGAGAATGGAGAAATTAATTCTACCCACATTAATGCTATCTAAAACCCACAAAAAAGTTAGCATATCATATTTATATTCCAGGAATTATAAATGTAATAATATCTGAAGTGATGAAAGGTAAGAATCATTAAATGATGAAATCTACTTCTGAAACAAAAACCCAAGAATTTGAATTTGATAAATTAGACACCAAGAGAAAGTTTCATTAGATCCCATTTGAGTGAAGTCTTAGTCAATAATCCTAATGCTTTTAGATGGCCAACATATTTCTCTGTATCTCAACAAGTCCCACACCTGCTTTTAAAATGCTATGTGTGTACCTTAAATGCACTGAGTCATGTATTCATTTTACAAATCATTACTACTTAAGAATTTCCTACTGAGACTTTTTCCC
>NW_006300375.1:5909730-5912038 GCF_000327345.1 Myotis davidii | reverse complement strand
TTTAATTGTGGAGGCATAAAATTTCTATTTTCTATTTTCTGATGATATTTACTATTGTTTTCATTGTTTTACAGTGTCTCATTTCTTTTAATTTCTCAAAATAGTCTAGTTCTCATCAGTCATAGTTTTATTGCTTCTTTTGTTGAAAGAAGCAATATAAATTATCCATCCTTTTGGGTGGTTTATTATTAGATTTTGTATCTATTGAAAAAGAGTTATGTTCACAATTTTTGCCTGTAAAGTAAGCTGTGTAAAATTCAATATACTTTCATGATACTAAACTGTGATTTAATGGCATCCAAAAGACAGGAAAGCATGACTCTGGCATTATAACTTATAACCTATTTTTAGAAAAAAAATTCTAAACTTTGGCAAAGTGAATTTTCCAAGTATGTGTTATGCATTCTAAGAAACCATGATGTTTACCTTTTGAAACAACATAATTAAAAACATGGCCCAATTACAGCTAAAGAGTAGCATTTTCAATAAATGAGATTTATTGTGACTAATCAGTATATTAACCAAAATATTAATCATTTAATTAATTATTGGGTTAAATAATTGTACTAAAATTGGAGGATACAATTAAATGGGACAAGCAAGGAAGATAGTAATAACTAAAAGGTAAAATTAGAAGATTAAATCTAATGTTATTTCACCCCCAGAGAATTAGAATTTTTATAGAGGAAATATTCTGTCAAAAGGGACAGAATGGTCACAAGGAGAATAGTTAAAGGCTATTTCACACTATGGATAGGAGTTGATGAAAGCATGAACTGGAATCATGGATGAGCTATTCAATCAACCACATATATTTATTATTTCTTGTGTATCAGAAATTGTGATGTATAAGCTGAGACGTGAAGGATTCATATGAGTTAACTAAGAAAAATAAAGTCAGGGGGAATTGTAGATTAAGAGATGTCAGAATGTGCAGTGATTCTGGGATGAAGGTCAAGGGACACAGTACTTGGAGGAAATGGAGAAGTCAGAAGGGCTGGAATAGAGAATGTGAGAGAGAGAGTGGAAAGGAGACAGAGGAGATCAGAGCCTCTGCATGATGGTAAGGATTTCACTGGAAGGCCAGGGGAATGATTCTACGTATGGAGGATTCTGGCAGTTATGCAGAGAATAGAATGTTGGAAAGGCAGAGCTGGTATGAAGAGACAGACCTTTGGCACAGTGTCTCAGGAGTATAGATGAGACTAGACGGCTAGAAGGTTCACTGGGAATTAAGAGGACAGATTCCTGTCTTTAAGTTCAGAGACTGCAGGATTCATGATTGTTTATATGTGGAGTAATGTTAGGGAAGGGGAAAATACAATCTTCCCAAGCACCCAGGAATAAAGATAAAGTGGATGACTGTGAACAGTTTTAATGCCTCCTTAAGATGGCTCTGGGGTTCATGGGAGGAGCAAGGAAAAGAACAGAGGGAAAGAAAACACCAACATGAAAAAGGAGAGGATACAGCTAACTAAGGGACTGAAAACTAATGATCAGAGCAGCAGGAAAAGCTTCAAATTAGGGAATCCTTACAATGGGGAAGCTAAGAGAAATGAGTGCTTAACAATAAACAAACAAGTAAAAAGCAAACAAACAAAAAAGAAGAAAACCAAGATGTGGTCAGAGGTGAGTAATCACAGATAAGCAGCTTCCAGCCTTTGGCCTTGGGAGGCCCCTGGGGTGTCCTGTTGGTGGGGTCTGGTGGGCAGAGCCACTGAACAACTAATGAGAAATGGAAACAGTATGTGAAGGTTTTCAAAAAATTTGATGCGCCCTGACCAGTTTGGCTCAGTGGATAGAGCGTAGGCCTGCGGACTGAAAGGTCCCAGGTTGATTTCGGGCAAGGGCATGTACCTTAGTCGCAGGCACATCCCCAGTGTGGGGTGTGCAGGAGGCAGCTGATCGATGTTTCTCTCTCATCGATGTTTCTAACTCTCTATTCCTCTCCCTTCCTCTCTGTAAAAAATCAATAAAATATATATTTAAAAAATTTTTGATGCTAACAGGATGGCTAAATACAGAATTGCTAATTAGATGGCAAAGCAAGCACTTGGGATTATTTTTTATATTTTTGAGGTTTATAAATGGAGGAGGCAGTGGAGAGGATGAGGTTAAAGATACAAGCAGAACCAGAAAGAACAGGCCTCAGGAGAGAAAAAGACTGGAATTTGGCATGATATATATATCATCATATCATCCTATCTAATCTAATAAAAGACAAAAATGGTAATTGGCGTACGACCAATACCCGTTTCATTGGCTAATCAGGGCTATATGCAAATTAACTGCCAACTAAGATTGGCAG
>NW_006300375.1:5905332-5909041 GCF_000327345.1 Myotis davidii | reverse complement strand
GGGTGATGGGGGTCAACGCCTGAGGGCTCCCAGTATGTGAGAGGGGGCAGGCTGGGCTGAGGGACACTCCACACACACACACACACACACACACCAAGTGCACGAATTTCGTGCACCAGGCCCCTAGTCATAGAAGGGAGATAAAAGAAGGGGTACAGATTTTCATTAATTTCTATTGACCAATAACATTCTTGACATTTTATCACATTTAATTATCAAAGTTATACAAAGTAGATTTTATTATCTCCATTTTGCAAGATAGGGCTCAGAGAGGTGAAGGTCATTATACCTGTAAGTGGGAAATGTACATCTCTCTTATCTTGAACTTTTCTGAGAAACTAGAATGCATGGAGGCCAATGCCCAGTCACCAGAGTGAGGCTACCACTAACCGAAGCAGGGTCTGTACCACCCCATCTCTTCAACCACGGGGAAGAACATTTTGATTCCTGTCATTATTTTCTGTCTATAATTAGAACGGCTCTTAGCCAAGTGACCTTTAGTCAAGTCTAGTATTTCTAATTAATATATTAATCTTATAGCCAAGTGACCTTTAGTCAAGTCTAGTATTTCGAATTAATACATTAATCTTAAGGTAAAATTGTTGACGATAGCTTGACTTCAACTAATTGAGTACTTCCTTTCCTGTTGCCAACATTTTGAGCTTTTGGGTGAGACTTTGAGGAACATTGACTTCTGTAACTTGATGACTGTTTTTATTTCTGCCATTAAATTTTGTGAGTGCAGTGTGTGTAGCTTAGTTTTTGTAATGGCTAAAGTAGGAGTGAATGGAATCTTTGAAGTGATACTATATCACTGTAGCATTTGGAAATTGTCTTCTCATGTACCTAAATCAGAAATATTCATATTATCTTAAAAATTACCACTTTTAATGACATCACCTATTTGATCAGATTTTGTAAATTATATTTAAAAATACTTCTTCCAAACAGGACAAAAAGAATCAAAGTTTTACTATAAAAATCTGTTGGAAATATCTAGTGTATTAGTAAGAAGTTGTTATTCATTGAACATTTTATTGAATACAAAATACCCTTCTACTAGATGTGAGAATACACAGAAGGCAAAGATTACTTTTTAAGTAGCACTTACCTTAAAAAATAGTCTTTTTATACAAACAAACAAAAAAACTTTAAAAAATTTGTTTGAGAGAGAGAGAGAAAGAAACATTGATTTGTTGTTCCATGCATTTATGCATTCATTGGTTGTTTCTTGTATGTGCCCTAATAGGAGATGGAATCCACAACCTTGGCATATTGGGATGATGCTCTAAACATCTGAGCTACCCAATCAGGACTAGATTGAAAATTTTTAATAATAAAAGGTCATTTTGTATATGACCTTTATACAAACTGAAGAGATTTTTGGTGGTATGTCTTAGATAAAAGGTGGAATACATTTAGAATTCATGGTAATTTCTAGAAAATTTGGTGTGAATATTTTGCACTGGGTCATCCCTCTTCCCCTATTTACAAAGGTTACATCTGGAGGGAATATCAGGATTTTTGGGGAAGCTTAGGGAATGAAATTAGATAGGGGTTTAGTGTTCTGTTGGCCAACATTTCAGTCCGGATTCAATCAGAGACACAGAACCAGTAAAAGATACATTAAGATTAATTGCATAGAATTGGTTTATGCAATTGTGAGGTGTGGCAAGGCAAGCTCACACTCAGAGTACACTGTCAGGAAAGGCAAACTGGGACCCTCAGGAAGCAGCTGAGGCTGCTGTCCACAGAGAATTTCTTCAAGAATACTCAGCCTTACCTTAAGGCTTCTCAATGGATTGGATCAGGCCCATCCAGGTTATCTGGCACAGTCACTCTCACTTATAGTCAACTGAGAATGGACTTTTAGCACATCTGTAAAATAGCAACACCTACATCAGTGTTTGGTTGAATAACTGGATGCTGTGTCCTTGCAAAATTGACACATAAAACTGGCCATACCAGCCAGCTATGGTTATTTTTTAAATGCACAGCTGAGAAATTCTAGAGTGGCGATGACTTATTCCCTCGGTTGTTCCACACGTACCTCTCTATGTAAGTATAGACAGGTAAGATTGACCTGTTCAAGGTGTTGAGGGAGCTTTCTTTCTCATAACTCTTCATTTCTGGTGTCAGATCGCCAAATAAAATATCATTTTATGGTTGTAGCAATGGCAATTTAAATGAATCCAAGAAGATCAACTTTACTCAGGAAGAAGATAAGTCAAAGACAAAACTTTTCCTGTCTCTGTTGCTTCAAAAAAATAAAAAAGTAAATACCTTTATTCCACATTTTAACCAAGATGACCTGTGTCCACCAGAATATGACATTATTAACTTATTATTGGCTCAGAGTTCTGCCTAAAGGGAAGCATCTCCATTGATCTGATTAAGAACGTCCTATACCCGTAACCTTAGGAAAACTACAGAATAGTCAATCACCCCAACAACATTATTTTGCAGTTTATTTTTTCTCTTACAATTGAATCAAATCCCATCACCATGCAAAGTCAAAGAAAAGTGAAAGAAACTCAGCGAAATCAAGTTGAAAAAATAATTTTTATAGAATTGTATACGAATGAAATAATACATACACTTTACTTCAAAGCCAATATGTTTTCCAATATGTTATTTTTCCACCAGTAAAGGATCAAACTTCTCTAAAATACTAAGTCACTAAAGGGCAGTTGGAATCTAAGCTGTTGCTTTTTCCTACAATTTACCAAAACCAGCCACGGGGTGGTTTTTATGACAGTGTGTAATATTGTGAAGTGTTAGTGGGCTAGCAATGCCATGGCCGTTTCAACCTTTGTCTCCTATCTTCAGTTCTCTTAATGAAAATGATGACTTTCTCCTCTTGGTATTGGATCTGGAATTCAGGCTAAATATATTACCTTCTATATAGTTAGATATTTAAAAATAGTGATCTCCAAATTAGTTTATGATATAAATTAAGGGAAAATGGCATTAAAATTAAGTGCTTACTATATATATATATATATAGGCACATTCAGTCCACCCCCAAACTTTGTAATTTAAATGTTTCTATTTCCACTTTATAACTGCTCAGTGGATAGAAATGCTACAGTGGACTTAATGTGTAGGCATAACTGTGTCTGCGCCTCAGCACAGGTCCTGACATAGTTCTCTCAGCACTCAGTAGGCACTTCGTAAATATTAAGGGGAAGAAGAAAGGGAGGGAGAGAGGAGAGAAAGGGAAGGAGGGAAGAAGGAAAGGGAGGGAGGGAGGGAGGGAGGGAGGGAGGAGAGTAAAGAGAAAATGGGGCTGGCTACCTAATAAGCTAATCGGTTTGGAGTTTTTTCAGTTTTTCTAGACTGCAGTATTACCTACCCTGTGCTTTCAGCATAATTAAAATGAAGGGTGAGGCATTTTTTGTTAAGAAATAGGCCAGAAGAGACTTTTATAAAAGCCTCATTTTGAAATCCTACCTTTTCCCCCACAATATTCCCAATTTAGCCCTGATAACTATATTTTTTAAAATATTGTTTAGATGACAGTATTTTTTGGAACCATATTGAAAAACATTTGATGTGAAAGAAATAGAAAACATACCTTTCTTTCTATAGAGCACTTGACTTTCATGTTTTTTAATATCAAGGTATTTCAAAGAGAGCAGCTGCATTGTATATTGATGAAATAGAAAAATGTTGTAAAAGGTTATCCACTTCCTTTCCAACATAAAAT
>NW_006300375.1:5899075-5904467 GCF_000327345.1 Myotis davidii | reverse complement strand
CAATTTAAAGAAATCCAAGAAGATCAACTTTACTCAGGAAGAAGATAAGAAAGACAAAACTTTTCCTGTCTCTGTTGCTTCAAAAAAATAAAAAAGTAAATACCTTTATTCCACATTTTAACCAAGATGACCTGTGTCCACCAGAATATGACATTATTAACTTATTATTGGCTCAGAGTTCTGCCTAAAGGGAAGCATCTCCATTGATCTGATTAAGAACGTCCTATACCCGTAACCTTAGGAAAACTACAGAATAGTCAATCACCCCAACAACATTATTTTGCAGTTTATTTTTTCTCTTACAATTGAATCAAATCCCATCACCATGCAAAGTCAAAGAAAAGTGAAAGAAACTCAGCGAAATCAAGTTGAAAAAATAATTTTTATAGAATTGTATACGAATGAAATAATACATACACTTTACTTCAAAGCCAATATGTTTTCCAATATGTTATTTTTCCACCAGTAAAGGATCAAACTTCTCTAAAATACTAAGTCACTAAGCAGTTGGAATCTAAGCTGTTGCTTTTTCCTACAATTTACCAAAACCAGCCACGGGGTGGTTTTTATGACAGTGTGTAATATTGTGAAGTGTTAGTGGGCTAGCAATGCCATGGCCGTTTCAACCTTTGTCTCCTATCTTCAGTTCTCTTAATGAAAATGATGACTTTCTCCTCTTGGTATTGGATCTGGAATTCAGGCTAAATATATTACCTTCTATATAGTTAGATATTTAAAAATAGTGATCTCCAAATTAGTTTATGATATAAATTAAGGGAAAATGGCATTAAAATTAAGTGCTTACTATATATATATGTGCACATTCAGTCCACCCCCAAACTTTGTAAGTTATATGTCACTATTTCCACTTTATAACTGAAGAAACTTAACTGTATAAGGGTTAATTAACTCACTAAAGAAAAAACAGTCAATGCAGTGTTGAGAGTCCAAACCAAGATTAAAATCTAGGCTTATATGCCTCTAGACATGTATTTTTGGTCAAATGTTAAAAAATGACAGAAGGGAAGGAGGGAAGAAGGAAATGGAGGAGGGAGGGAGATTGTATATTGATGAAATAGAAAAATGTTGTAAAAGGTTATCCACTTCCTTTCCAACATAAAATATGAAAAAAAAGTTGATGTTTTCTTTTTTTGATCTTTTCAGAAGAAACTTGAATACCAAAGCCTAATACATTCAACCTGCCCAATGCTGCATTCTTACCTCAGCAATTGGCTGTTGGCAGCTTGTTTGGAAATCTTATTAGAATGAGGAAGGAGATGGCGAGGTCTGCCAGTGGGCGATAGTGCCTCAGGGGCAGACCTAGGACGCTGACATGATATCTGTAGAGATTTATTCTCTCAGAGAGAGCATTGTTTTCTATCAAAATAATAAAGTAACTCTGTTTGCTCTTGTAAGTGGGAGGTAGAGAGGACAGGAGAGGTGTCTCCATGCTGGGTAACAGGAGGGAGGGGACTTAGTATACAGAGTGTGGGTGCGGGGAGGGTAAGGGGACATGGGTAGGAGGTAGATGTCAAAAGGAACATGCGGTCCAGCCCGTGTGGCTCAGTGGTAGAGCATTGACCTAGGAATCAGGAGGTCATGATTCAATTCCCGGTCAGGGCACATGCCTGGGTTGTGAGTTTGATCCCCAGTAGGAGATATGCAAGAGGCAGCTGATCAATGATTTTCTCTCATCATTGATGTTCTATTTCTCTTTCCCGCTCCCTTCCTCTCTGAAAGCAATAAAAATACATATTTTTTTTTAAAAAAGGAACCTGGGAAGATACATACCACTCTGTGGTACTGTCCAGTGGGACTGTTGATTATATTTAGGATTTCAGAATTTTTATAAAATTGTATTAGCCCAAATGTTAAAATCAATCCATCTTCCTTCTTAGAAGGCAGCCATGTAAAGGTCTCTAGATACCAAAAATAAAATTTTTTATTCTGTTTCATTTCCAAACATCAAAATGGTGATCAAAACAACAGAATTAGGGGGACCAATATTATGAGATGTTCAAGTCTACTAAAGAAGCTTAGGGCATAATCACAGACAGTAGAGGTTTCAGCTATACTAACAGCAGTTATGAGTTTGCCTAAAGAGAGCTTGTATAACAATTTGTAAGGTTTTAAGGTAAAAATAGGAAGTGTTAATGAAATAATGTTAACCAAAGCAGGGAAGTACATGTCTGTGTTCTTTCCAAATAAGTAGTCACATAAACTTCACAAACAACTACAATTTTGGAATCTCCAAAATAATAAAAGGAAGCCAAAAGGTGTACTTTTAAAATTAATATTTGGCATTTTAGTGTTTTAAAATAATTGTTTTTATACATAAGTATAACCAATATCTAAAAATACACTGGAAACATGATAATGAAGATACAAGATATTCAGTGACAATGACCAGTTTTCTTCCTTCTATTCATAGACAATTTATTCTTTTTCTTCCTTCCATTTTTGGAATAGATACTGTTCATATTAAGCAAAACACCCACCGTGTGTGTGTGTGTGTGTGTGTGTGTGTGTGTGTGTGTGTGTATAATTAATTTTCATCTATTGGGGTATGTAACAGTGCATATGGCCCTATGATAATGTAGTGTATCTACATGTGTTTTAAATTTCTCTCTCTCTCTCTCTCTCTCTCTCTCTCTCTCTCTCTCTCTCCTTCTCTCCTTCTCCCTCTCCCTCTCCCTCTCCCTCTCCCTCTCCCTCTCTATGATGCCAAAACAACCTATCCAAGCAGAATTCCTCTACTCAAACTGTCCCAGAAATGAGAAACTAGCTAGTTCCAACGGATATCCATTATATGTGACACAGAATTCTGGAAAACAACACTGTCCAGAGCTCATTGGAAATACAAACAAATCAAACTACTTACGTGAAATATGGGTTTGTTCTTAAATTTGAAAACAGCATTTGTGGGGAAAATAATCAGGCTTCAAACAACTAAAAGTTGACTGGAATTTACTAAATTGTTAACTACAAGTGAGTTGGAGGTTAAAAGTGACAGAGGCAGGGGAAAATAAAATTAAATGTAACTTGACACCATACTGCTGAAACCAGAGTATTTTACTGAGAACAGATACATATTCAGTGCTAGGGGTTGGTTTTATTCAAATATGGGAGATAAAGATCTATGGCAACATAGACAAAAATATGAATAAAAACTCACCTGGGATAAAATAGTCTAGAAATAAAAAACCATTTTTAAAAGATAAACTGGAATTTTCAGTACCACTCAGTACTGCTGTTGTACTATTTTGAGTATCATCTCAACACAGGGACAATGCAACTCAAATAAAATGTATAGAACATGTGCGGGTATGGTTTCAAGACATAAAAAACAACAATGACCTGAGGAGGACAAATATAATTGGGGTTATATATGTAGGAGAAAGGTCTATAAAAATGAGTCCTTGAGAAAACAAAAATAATGTTGAACTGCCTTGGAAATTTCATTTTTAATGAGAAAATAGAAAAACAAAGAAATTGGGCTTCACTTATATGAGAGAGGATTTAGCCGAGATTTTATCTAAGGCGGCTTCTTCGGATAGTGTAGATGAAATGCCTCGACGTTTCAGAAGGGGAAAGGAACTTAAGCGCACCTCATCCAATTCTGAAGGCTGAAATTACATCACATAGGGAAGTCTTGAAGCCTGTCTCTCAAGATACCTGACATTAACTCTAATGAGTTTTCTGCTGTTCAAAGTCAGATTCTTTTGATAGAACTTGATCTATCAGCGCACTCCAGTTTGATCTCAAATATAATCAGAATCTGCAAGATTGAGCTCTGCAATCAAAATGTCGCTGTTCTAATTTAAAATGAGAAGAGCAATTGCTGAAGGGATAGGATGGTCTGGCTGGTACATTCTAAGCAGGCGAGATGTATGGAGAGCCAAATTACACACCAGGATGCCAGTGCATCAATTTATAATGAAAAAATATATAATGCTGTGGGGACTGGAGACTCATTCTCCACCCTGCCAAATCTCTCCCAGTAGGCTGGCCATGCAGGGAGCCAAATTAGAATCAGATGCCTGCTTCTTGAGCACGGAATCAGAACATCAGGAGCAGATGATGGTTTGGGAGTTAAAGGGAATGGACTCTTTGGACCATGAAGCCCTCTTTGTTTGGATGTAGTTGGATACAAAGTACATCTTGCTTCCACTGCTTTGGCCTCCACATCACCCTGTCTTTCCAGCTTCCTCCTGACCCCATCCTTTATTATTTAGCTCTGTTATATTATCAGTCAGGTTACAGTGGAGTCTTGCTGGCTTGGGAGCCATTTAGTCTCTTTGTGCTAATTGTGTTCCAATCCTTTCAGTAAGTGTTGATATTTTAGTTTAACTTGCAGGGGACACTTTTATCTTTAAAATACTTCAGCCCTGGCCAGGTGGCTCGGTTGGTTGGAGTATTATCCCATACATCAAAGGGTTGTGGGTTTGATTCCAAGTCAGGACACATATCTAGGTTGTGGGTTTGATCCCAGGTTGGGGTGCATACCAGAGACAACCGATCCATGTTTCTCTCTCACATTGATGTCTCTCTCTCTCCCGCCCTTGATCTTCTATCTCTAAAAACATCAATAAACATATCCTCCAGTGAGGGTTAATAAATAAATAACATACAGTACTTCAGTGAGTCCCTCAAGACCCCAACACTGATGACCTAGGACAACAGAGAACAGAGACAGTTACTTAAAGTTCTTTCCAATCCTATATTTTGTGGGGGAAAAAATGTTTCTAGTGCTATATTATTACACATAGATATCTGAATTTCCTTTCCAAAGAATAGAAAAGACAAAATGAAAACTGTATAGACTTAGAAGAGGAGGCCTCCATATAACTAAATCTTTCATACTTTGTCTTTTTTTTTCAGTTCTGAGAGAGGGAACAATGATAGATGTTTGTATTCACTTCCAGGAAACTTGAATTTTGGCTCCCCAGGGGGCTGAATGAAATATGCAGGTATAATAGTTTGCTTCTTAGTAGCTTTTATAGATATTTTGATCATTTTCTTCACATTAGAGCCTCCAATTTGGAATGGGCTGTGAGAGGAAGAAATTTGCTCAGGAAAAAAAAAAAAGTCTATGACATGTGAAACCATTTACTTCCTGGAAGCTTTTATGATAACAAATACTAGCACTACCAAGATGAGAAACCATTGGGGTAAATAAATCTTAGTATCTATCTGTGTGTTATTGTTGAAAATGCTAAATGCAAGCCATGTGTTTCAGGTGAAACTCCACTGGAAAGCTATCATAGAACATAAAAAAGATAATAATAATAAAAAAAGAAATACAAATGGCAGTGATTGAGAGTTATATAATTAATGTATAGCCAGATATAGTGAATTTAAGATTGACAGTAGATTTACCCTTGGGAAGGAA
>NW_006300375.1:5896067-5898681 GCF_000327345.1 Myotis davidii | reverse complement strand
GCTGTGGTTGTGTTATACTTATTATAAATCTGTTTCTTGATGTTTGTGTCGATCCCAGGTCCCTTCTCTGCCCTGGGCCCTACCCACCTCTCACAGCCATATCAGATGAATAATGCTCCAGTTAATTGAACCCCAAACTCCTATAGTTTCATTGTTTTCTCTCCTTCTGTCTCAAGCACCCAAATGTTCTGATGGCATATTTGATGTCACTTTCTTTCTCTAACTCCTCTTTTCTAACATTCTTGCATTTTTACTTGAAGCCATATACAGGTGTCCCAAAAAATGTATACACACTTTGAATGATTATAAAGTCGGTGTTTATTAACATACAGTTCTTTTTCAAAATTTAACAGAATCTACAGAAATGAATAATATATTTTTGTCAATGCCTGTTTTCAAACTGATAACCGTCTGGTCCAGGAACTGCTGATAACTCGAAGCAATGGAATTGCAAACATCAAGAATAATTTATTTGGTAGTTGTGTGCCCTCTAGTTGTTGACTATTGCTGGTCTTGTACCATAAACTTTTATCTTTTAAAATCCAGTGGCACTTTAGGATACATTTTTTAAAATTATGTTTTTATTGCTAATAGACAAGAAGGGAGAGGGAGAAAGAGATGGGCTGCCTCCTGCACGCTCCCTACAGGGGATTGAGCCTGGAGACCCAGGCATGTGCCCTGACCAGGAATTGAACTGGTGACTTCTTGGTTCCTGGGTCGATGCTCAACCACTGAGCCACACCAGCTGGGCAGGATAAATTTTATTTGTTCAAAGCTTGGTCTGGCTTCATCCATTATTTCGAATCAGTTATATCTGAAAAGGTGTTGAAATTAAGTGAGTTATCAACTGTTAAACTCTATATATATTTTTTGCGGGGGCACCCTATATTTTGGTCATTTTTTAATGTTGCCAATTTAATCTCAAACACAGGTATAGAGAATAGATGGAATTGTATGTAACTTTTACCTTTGCTTGAAAACCTTTAGATAGGGTCTTTTTTTTAACCTTCAGTAGAAAGAATCCAGTGTGGTGTGTGCTACTGCTGGGCTTCAGATAAAATTCTTCTGCTCTGACCTTCCAAATTCAGCCCTTTGCTCTGGTGACTGCTTCTTCATGTGAGCACCCTCTGGTCTACAGCCTGTACTGTGACATGACACTACCCTAATAAAAGGTTTGACTTCCATCTCAGTAACCAACACCCTTTGTCCTTTCCATCTATATCACTTAGTGGTCCATCTGCCAAACTTCTCAGGAGGTATACTTGAGTCTTGGAGCTCTTGTAGGCTTGCAAGGAAGGCCAGTCCTTTCTTAGAAAATTCAATACCAATTTTTAATTTATCTCCTAATAATACCCAGGGCATGCATATATTAATTAAATACACAAACCCCCAAATCTGATTTCTTTAATATAAATGCAATATCAGACACTTTGCCCAATAAAGAGCCTGCATTCCTCAAAGAACCCCGTATCTTTTACAGATGACATCCCAGGTTCTGCATCTTCATCTCAGTCCAGAGGATGACACCCCAGCCTCGTCAGGAGTCATTTAGATGGTTTGACACAGTCCCTACACCTGCTCCCACAGTGAGGGGCTGATTAACAATGCATTGCAGCTCTTGGCAAGACAGAGCCGGAAATAAAATTAAGGTGTAGGGGTTAGGCAGGAAATGCAGATAAAATGACTTGGGAAATGTAGCTAAGCAAGATATAATTACCTAACTTATAATTAGCCCAGAACATCAGGCCTTCCATCCCTAAAGGCTTCTCTTTTTTTGCAAAGAGATAAGTGATGCCATCAAGAAGCAGATGGGACTTGTATGCATGTGGGTGAGTAATGGCCACTTCTTACCTCAAGAATGGCCTGCTCAGAATTTGGTTATAGCATTTCCTATTGACGATAAATCGTTAGCTTAATGGTTCATTATTTCTATGTCTTCCATTGCTTTGGGCTAGTGCAATTATTGCATTCTTTTAAAATGTTCTGTAAAAGTTCAGTAATATCTCTTTATGCCTCTTGGCCTCTCTCATCTTATCACCTAAAACTACCTAGTAAATTAATACAACCAAGGAAAGCCAACAAATTTGATCAGTTTGAATATGTCCGCAACAATTGTTGGTATATTTTTTATTTTAGTCCTTAAAAATGCTGTGATACATTTTGGGTTTGTAGAAAAGAGAAGATTACTCAGGTCTGGAGTGTGATTTTTGCCCCAGTCAGTGCTCCTGCTTCAATGGGGCTCTTTAAGTAGCCCTGTCATACAAGAAAGAGCCTGGCTAGCATAGCTCCGTGGGTGAGCATTGATCTCTAAGCCAGAAGGTCACAGTTCTGTTGCTGGCCAGGGCACATGCCTGGGTTGAGGACTTGATCCCCAGTGTGGGGACTGCGGAGGAAGCCAATCAATGGTTGTCTCTCATCATTGATGTTTCTATTTCTCTCTCCCTCTCCCTTACTCGCTGAAATAAATAAAAATATATTTTAAAAAATAAAATAAAAATCAAAGCAAAATAAAGTCCCGTTGGCTCAAGGAATGTACTGTGGAGAGAGGGTGACCTGATACTAGAAGGGTTCTGGTTTCTATTTATATAATAGACAAAGGTAAATGATGGAAGGT
>NW_006300375.1:5895149-5896017 GCF_000327345.1 Myotis davidii | reverse complement strand
CTCGATCTATAATGTACAGGCATCTTAGGATGTTCAAAGTAACCTGGCCAAGACTATGCTGCCTGTAGGAAATGGGTTTCAATTGTGTTTCTCTCGTGGAGTGATACCCTGGAATTATTGGGCTGTATACTGTTTGCAATTATAACCACAAAAGCAGTTTAGCTTTTAACACCCTTTATTTCTAAATATGGACATGTTTACTTACCCATTCACCCATGCTGCAACTTATTAATTCTTTGTACCACTATTTCCTGAATATTGAATCTTTGTAAATCACTTTGCTAAGTTCTGTGAAGAACAATAATAAAGTCCAGTTTTCTGTGTACTAAAATCTGTTTAACCACTAAAACATTAGAGTATTAAACTAATACAATTTTCCATTTTATATGAGGTGAAATGCAGAGTAGTGAAATAATTTAAAACAACGGTTCTTATATAATCATGTATACAAATATATAATTTACATTTAAGTATATATACATATATATATATATATATATACATAATTTATAGGGATATAATTTTAGAAGTAGTAAACATGATTTCCCATAATGACTTTTTTAATGGGAACAAGCAAAATGCCTTAATGCTTATAAATGAGTTGGAAGATGCCTGTTTGTAAACCAATCAGTTAGGGTAGTTACTCATTTTTGGAATACACGGAGGAAACAAAAACAAAAAACCTTGTGAGTTAGACTGGGGCTTCCTAGCCTTGTTTTGATCAAGAATGTTAGCTCCGTAAGAAAAGTGTCCCAGCGTTTAGAACTGTGCCTGGCACATGAGAATAAACGTTGTTATAATAACCATCAGTAGGATGATTGAAATTAGAACACAGAAGACGCGTGAGCATGCCTATGCGATATGATGT
>NW_006300375.1:5876561-5895011 GCF_000327345.1 Myotis davidii | reverse complement strand
TATGTTCAAAGTAACCTGGCCAAGACTATGCTGCCTGTAGGAAATGGGTTTCAATTGTGTTTCCCTCGTGGAGTGATACCCTGGAATTATTGGGCTGTATACTGTTTGCAATTATAACCACAAAAGCAGTTTAGCTTTTAACACCCTTTATTTCTAAATATGGACATGTTTACTTACCCATTCACCCATGCTGCAACTTATTAATTCTTTGTACCACTATTTCCTGAATATTGAATCTTTGTAAATCACTTTGCTAAGTTCTGTGAAGAACAATAATAAAGTCCAGTTTTCTGTGTACTAAAATCTGTTTAACCACTAAAACATTAGAGTATTAAACTAATACAAATTTTCCATTTTATATGAGGTGAAATGCAGAGTAGTGAAATAATTTAAAACAACGGTTCTTATATAATCATGTATACAAATATATAATTTACATTTTAGCTCCGTAAGAAAAGTGTCCCAGCGTTTAGAACTGTGCCTGGCACATGAGAATAAACGTTGTTATAATAACCATCAGTAGGATGATTGAAATTAGAACACAGAAGACGCGTGAGCATGCCTATGCAGGGATATGATGTAGCTTTTCCTTTCAAAATAAACTGTCGCCTAGATTTTAGGAGGTTTTATTTCATTTTATAATATAAGTAGTTCCATTTTAATCATTGTCATTATAAAACCCTATTTATCTTTATGTGAGTTTCACCAAGTAAGAGCCTTACATTTCTATTAAATGCATTTCTGGCCAAGAAACATTACTAAGTGATTTGAGGACATCCACTGGCATGGAGAAGAAAATGTTGTATTTGGGCATTTGTCTGTGATAGTAGGGATAGAACAGAGAGAGGATAAAACGAAAAGAATTGTCTTTGGGGGAGAGAGGAGGGTGAGAAAGGTATTTCCTTTCACTCCAGAATAACATTCCACCTGCTTCTTAACCTGCCACTGGGTCTGCAAACTCACATAACGTGAAAAATCTGTCTCAGGAATGTATAGTCTTGCTATCCTTGCATCCTTTTGGCTTTGCTACCACAATTGTAAGATTTATCATCAGAATCGAGATTCTCCTTCAAGATAATGCTGCGCTTCAGCTAGATCAGGGGATGAGGCATTCTGACACGTGACTGTCTTCTTTCCCGATAGAGCAGGGCTCCTGTTCTTTGATTACCATGAAATCTCTTTGGACCTGGGCTGCTAATAGGAATGGCTTCCCATCATGCTGAGGATGAAAACCAGTATTTTTATCTTGACTTTCCAGGGTCTTTCAGAGTCTGGCTCCTGACTATGTCTCTTACCTCGTCTGTTGTTCTTTCTGTTGCTTGCATAGCTGGGAGCTAAAAAGCAGGGGTTCTGATCTGATTCTGGGCTCCAACCCCAGTGCTTTTCGTCAACACACTACAGTGTCATCGCAGGCTCCTCACCTGCACCCATACAGTGTACGCACCAGGAGGCCCACAGGTCTAACTGCAATCCTGTCCTCAATCACAGACCAGCAATCCTCCTGAAGCCCAATTTTGTTAAAGTATAATATTCATGGGGTTATGTGTAAAAATCATAGTCACAAACCTTCATTACTTTTCACAAAGTCAATACACCCAGGGAACCAGGACCCAGACCAGGAAATAAAATATCGCCATGGCCTAGCAGACCCCTGGCAACCCTGTCAGCATCTGCTTTCCCCAGGGAGAACGCTGTCCTGACTTCTGAAACCACAGATGTGCTTTTCTGTTTTTGAACTTCATGTAAGAGTACAATATGTACTTTTTTGTGTCTGGCTTCCTCTGCCCAGTGTTGAATTGGGGAGATTCATCTGTGTTGATGGTATTCTCATTTCTCATTTCTGTGTGTGTGAGTGCACTACAGCTGGGTTTCTGTTTTACTGTAGATGGACATTTGGGTTGTTTCCAACTGGGAGATGATCCACACAGCACTGCCATGAACAATGCTGTGTATGTCTTCTGGTGAGTACATACATATATACACTCCGTGAGAGAGATGTCTAGATTCTAGATTTTGACATATGTATGTTCAGCTTTTACTAGGGCTGCAGGTTTTTCAAAGTAATTCTACCAGCAAATATATGAGAGTTCCCATGACTTTGTATCCTTGCCAATATTTGTAAGTGTGTCTCTATCATTTTAGCCATATCCTGGGTATGTAGCTCTTTCAAAAAAACATTTTTTCCTTAAAATAACTAATTCATGTTAACTTTAAACAAAGGATGAAACTCAGATAAACAAAGGAGAGGCATTAATTAAGTTTAGCAAAGCAAACAGAGATGAGATATTAAAAATCACCTGCAGTTCACCACCCAGAGATAACTACTAATAACATCTCCGGTGTTAATCTTAGATTTTCTCTGTATTTATGCTTTGTAATACAGAAAACAAGGTTATACTTAGCTTTGTGTTACTTAATTTAACAAAAATGCAGTGAAAAACTTTCAGTACAGATAAATATATTTCTGCAACATGATTTTTTTGTTTGTTAATCCTCATCCAAGGACATTTTTTCCATTAATTGTTTAGAGAGAGTGGAAGTGATGGGGAGACACAGAGAGAGAAACATGGATGTGAGAGAGACACATGTATTGGTTGCCTCCCACACACACCCCTACCAGTGCCGGGGTTGGAGCCTGCAACCCAAATACATACCCTTGGCCGGAATTGGACCTGCAACCCTTCAGTCCACAAGCCGATGCTCTAATCACTGAGCAAAACCGGCTAGGGCTGCAGATTGAATTTTAATGTCTAAATAATGTTTTATCAAAAACCATTAGTGTTAAAATTAACATATTGTGGCCATGTCTTTGCACAGGTCCCTCATTCATTAATTTTAAAAAATAAAATTCTAACATGGAATTGCTGAGTGAAAGTCATGTCCTTTGTTCAGGCTTTTGAAGGATATTGGTCCAACAATATTGTACTCCACCCTGCCATATGCTGTCAGCCTCCTACATCGTTGCCCTTGCTGGCTGTGAGAATTCTTATTTAGGTCAGGGTGACACTATTTTATTGGTAGTCTTTACTGTTCACGAAGCAATGGCTACAATTTAATTTGCACTCGACTTGTCTAACTGGAGAGTGTGCCTGGGTGTCTGGGCACATCTCCATCTTTTTGCTTCCCGTTAGCATCACTATTCAACGTTTCTGGGATTCATCTATTAGGTTCATTCATTCTTCTCTTACACCAGTCTCACTTCAGAGTTTGGTCTCTGCCCCCAAGATTTCCTTAGAGCCACAAGCTAGACTGTGTTCTCCCCTCTAAGTCTGTCTCCTTTTCTAACATACATCAGCTCTTCAGGAAGCAGCAGTAATGGCAGGTAACCTAGGATCTTATTTATTACACTCTTCCAGAAAGCTGGGAATTTTGATTATCCCTGGACCCCGTCTTTTAGAGGTGGCATTAATCTTTTCTTATCTCTCTTTCTCCTTTGGGAGTTCCTTTGTTATGAATAGCTTCTGATGAAAGTGAATGGAGTAACCTGTAAAACCTATGGGATGGCGTGTTACTCAATATAGAAAGATATGAAACAGGAATTATGAATCTCCTGGGGTTTATTCTCTCCTGCGTTCTTGGGTCCCTGTGGCCCAAACCCCTCCTTCCACCTGAATACATGGCAACAGTGATAAAGAGGAGGCTTGAGGCCCAGGTCCCAGTGCACAAGGTGCATGATGCCCCTTGATGATTTCCTGTGTGTCTGGAGCAAATGCCCCGGCCACAGGACAACGATAGTAAGGAAACCAGGGCGAAGTGAGCACAGACATCTCACCTGACCTCCCGGGCAAGGCGGCAGTTCTTAGAACAACTGCTGAGAAAATGGTCCCTAAGCTATAACCCAGGCTCAGCAGCTTCATTTTTCAAGCTGTATCTCATGAAAAGTGAATGTCCAGTGATGTCCACTGGAGAAAAAAGTACTACATTGATTTACCTTACACCTTCTAATAAGCCTTTGAAATTCCTAAAAGTAGGATGCAATATAGAATGTTTCCCAAATCGTTTACATAGAATAGCTAATAAGAATGTGTAGAACATTAGTGTTCATTGCATGACATGGTGTGTGAAGCTCAAGTCTGGAGATGTTTTGTGGGCTTCTCAAGTGCTCCATCCTCAAGGCCAGTGCTTTCCTCATTAATTAGACCCAGTCCCCACTGAAGGGAAGGCCAATTTGAATGGGATGGCCCCAAAGTACATGGGACAGTGTGAGCTTGTGCCAGGAGATGGGCTATACCTCTTTATAGAACTGTCTGTTCAGTCTTCCCCTCATTAGCTATTGCAGATGTTGTTGTTGTTGTTTTAAAGGGGGCTGTTTTTTCCCAAATTAAGGGAAGCCTTCTGGGATTGTGTCTCCCTTTTGTAGAGAATTCTTTAGAGAATCAAATATCAGGCTGAGGCAAATAAATGCTGGTTTCTACACTCAAGGGATGTTTTCCTTTAAAGACATACTTTAAAGTGTCAGAATTAAAGCATTGCAGTGAATCCTGAGCTTTAAGTTGGGCTAAATTCCTAGGCAAGGTGATGTAAATTGAAATTATATGTCAAGTTGTTTTTTTTTTCCATAGGAAAACTTGTATTATAGGGAGATACAGCCCTGACCCTGCTCCTGATACCCCTAAGTTAATAGGAATTACCATAAATGCTCAACTAATCAAATATAAACAACATGCACATACCCTGCTAAGCTTTCTAAATTTGAATTATTTATATAGGATGGCAAACAGTTACAGAAAATGATATTTAACGTGATTCAGTATCAGAGGCTTTTATATAAAAGTCTTAGCTTCCTTATAATTTCTAGTCTTTTCCCCCTCTTTTAAAGGTGGTTATGTGGCAAAGCAATTAGCATAGCAGGGAATAACTTTTAAAAGATTCATGGAATTCAGAAACTGTTTCTTGGGAAAATTTGAACTGACTTATCAGCAAGCACTTTGGAGAGATTTAAAGCTATTAAATGACTTTTTGAGAAAGTTACCCATAGAGCTGCCTTTTAAAAAAATATTATATTTGTTTCCCTGATAAAATATAGGTATGACACATGTCACATTTTTAGGTGATCTTCAGAGTTCAAAACATCACCCTCCTATTTTCATGGGGGGCTCTTCCACCAGTTGTGGCACATCTACCCCCCTAATGTCTGTATCCATTGGTTATGCTTATATGCATGCATGCATACAAGTCCTTTGGTTGATCCCCCAACCCCCCCGCTTCCTTCCCTCTGAGGTTTAAAAATATTTTTTGACCCTTGACAATGTTGCTGCTTCTGTTTCAAAAAATCTCATAGCTTTGGTTAGAAGGCAGCTGCATTCAAAGCTACCCAAAGCCCAGTTTGATCCTGAGTTCACAGAATCAAAAGTCTTTCCATTTCAGCATATGTTCTGCACTTGGTTTATAACAATGTACAGGAACCATCACCTGAGGCAACATTTAATTTTTCTCTATCATGGCAAAACATAACAGGAAGAAGATACCTATTCCAGATTAGAATCCACGGATTTCATACTGCCCATTTGCCAATAACCAGCAATGTTACCAAACAAAGCAAGTTTGGTAATAATCTGATTGTTCTACAACTCCTTGCAGAAACTACTGTTGCATCTTTTCCCCTCCCTGGGCTGCCTGTGTTATGTAGGTCTTGCTGAATCTAAATTAAGTGCCTGCTTATGATGACTGCAGCCCTAGGGAGGCATGAGCCCTGGTTCCAGACCAAGTGGGAAGAATGGCATAAATCTACAGTTTCTGTTATTCCATAAATTCCACATGAGGTATGACTTGTACCGCCAAATGACTGCTCTGCTACAATTCTACTGTTGAGATTGTCTTTCTGGAAGGAAAGAGGAAAGTTGTGGGAGCTAATTGAAGGCAATTACCATGTAACTGAGCCTCACTCCTGTTCTGATTGCCGCACTATCTATTACATACATTACCTTATTTCATCCTTTTGCAACATCTTGTTCCCATTTTTCAGCCCAGTGAAAAATGAGGGTCTAAGAAGTGAAGTAATTACCCATGGAGAGGGCAGATCAGCAGTTTGGGTTACCTTGGTATGAAGCTAAAGCTTATCCTCTTTAGTATAGTATGCTGCCTCCTAACTATACAAGAAAAAAATAATCTTATTATTCTACAACTCCTTGCAGAAACTACTGTTGCATCTTTTCCCCTCCCTGGGCTGCCTGTGTTATGTAGGTCTTGCTGAATCTAAATTAAGTGCCTGCTTATGATGACTGCAGCCCTAGGAAGGCATGAGCCCTGGTTCCAGACCAAGTGGGAAGAATGACCAAGACTGGATTCAGGGGTAATACATTCCCAGAGGCAGACTAAATGAAATGAGGCTATGTGTTCCATTCATAATGCAAGTTTAAATGAATCATTGGGAAACAAATAGAGGAAATTGAAGAGAGAGGAATCAAGGGAGACCTACATTTCTTTATGACTGTCAAGTAAAAATGTAATTTGCAGTATATGTTAAGTGATACAGTAATCAGTTGAAGCTTTTAAAAAATCCAAGTGTAATGAAATAAAATAATATACATGCCAAAATATACCTAGATACCGTTAAATGTAAGTGGTGGATCGTTAATAACCCTGGCTGTTTGGGAGAAGCTTAATAAACAAGAGATCCATTGCAGCTCTGACTATTTGTGTTTATTATTATTTTTTTTAATCCTGAAGGAAATGTTGAAAGGTGGGAAGCACAGGCAGAAAGGACATGAATAATGCATCTGAGTAATTGGGCTAGCCTGAGATGCTCAGCCTCACTCCCTTTGTGGGCAAATAATATGGAAGAAAAGATGTTGGTGGAAAGTTGTAGATGCTATTTAAATGGAGAAAAAAATGATTGAAAACATATCCAGTAATATCTGAATACCAAATGAAAGACTTTACAGTTTCATCTCTCCTTAGAGATTTTTTTCTAGTTGCCGTTGTGTTTGGAAGAAAATTGCAGTTTAATATTTACAAACCACTTCATTTGCAAACTACTATTACTATAGTTTCTGCCTGTGAAAATGGTTAAAGCTGCAGGCAATGAAAAGACATGGTATTAGAGATTTTCCCTATATAAAAAAAGCTCTCATTTTATTGTAAAAACATAAGCAGTATAACAATATAATATTATTTATAGAGAGTTTTTCATATAAGTAATATTTCAGTGCACTGTGCGGAGTTTTTGAGATATTTCATAGCAGAAGCTCTGAGAAAACATATTTTACATAGTTGTTTAAATGCAACAGTGTTCAAGTAACTATCTTCATCATAAGATCCAAAAACTTTGTATTGGTAGTTGGAGCTTGTAGTTAAAATTCATTCCTTATCACAATATAAAATATAGGTTGTCACCTTTTTTCTCCTCAAATAAGCTGAGGTTAGATTGTCCCTATTTGGACTTGAGACTCTCCTATTGATACTTGAAAAAGTCCTTGGAGCATTCAATCTGTTCTTTGAAGATTTTTCTGATTTTTAGTGAGTTTTATTAAAATTATGCCCCATCAGTTGTTTTCTCCTTTCCTAACAGCTATTTATGTTAGATCTTTCACATTAGAAAATTATTCCTAATTTCCCAGGTATATTAGTCACCTAGGACTGCCACAACAATTGCCAAAAATTTTGGTGGCCTAAAACAACAGAAATGTATTATCTCAGTTCTCAAAGACAAAAGCTCGAATTTAAGGTGTCAGCAAGCCGGGCTTCCTCCAAAGACTCTTGGAGGGTATCCTCCCTGTGTCTTCCAGCTTCTGGTGGTTCCAGGTGTTCCTTGGCTTGTGGCCGCATCACTCCAATTTCTGTCTGCCTCCATCTTCACATGCCTTCTCCTCTGTTTCCCTGTGTGTCTCAAATCTCCTTTCCCTTACAAGAACATCAGTCATTGGATTTACAGCCCATCCTAAATCCAGGGTGGGTTTGTTTTGAGATCCTGTAAGTTAGTTATACCTACTGGGATCCTATCTCCAAATAAGTTCCCATTCATAGGAAGGGGTGAGGATTTGAACATGTCTTTTGAAGGGACACAATTGAATCCATAACAAAGGATTAGGAACAGACTTTGAGGTTAGGCAAAACTGGATTAGAAGCGTGACTCTGCACTGACACGGACGAAGTGTCATCATGTCCATAATTCCTCAGAGCTTTGGTGTCTCTGTAAATCATGTGAGAGATCCCATACTGTGCTGTGAGATAATAGGAATAAAGTAGTTAGCCCCTTGCCGTTTTAATAAATGGTAGTTGTTTTAAGTGATACTGAATTGTTTCCATGGAGTTCCTCTTTTCATACAACAGAAATTACAAAGGAGAAAGGGAAGTTACATGAATCATGTCTGTATTGAAACTCATATATATGATGACTGATTTTGCCCAAACAGAAGGATATGTTGTAAGGATCAACCGGAAATAATGTATGGGAAGTGCTGAGCACTAGTATTTAGTGTTAGCTACAATGTCTACATTTCGCTGAAACCTGCTACTTTTATAGGGACCCTGGCAACACAACTTCCTTTTCAAACCTCAGAATCCTTAGGGCATTTGATGCAATTAATAAATGTATAGATATCATTGTGTGTCTCTCCAAATAAGCCATATGTATTACAAATATTGATAACTAATCGCAGTTTTATTCACCAACTGATGAATCCTGTTAACTTTTTTACACATACCTATCCAGGATTGCTGTAGAATCTCCAGTTAAGTTCATAAAAACTCAGCCCTCCAAAAATCTACAGTGCCTTCCAGCTGCCTTCTACCTATGCCTTATACCCAACTGTGGTCTCAACTGGCTTTGAAAAGGGCCTGAAGATGTAGTTTCTCTAGAAAATCTTTTTAGATTTCTCTCCCCAGATACTACCTGTACTAGGATTAGTTTACTAATCATTGAATGTCCTTCTTCCCTAGCAGCTGTCCGCTTTGTTATAGGTTTCTTTAATGGCATGAAGCAGACGTTGGATATGTCTGAGTTGACTTTGCTCTATTAATAATGTCTTTAAAATCCTCAGCTTTGTGCCCTGGCAGGATAGTTCAGTTGCTTAGAGTGTCATCCTGATACACAAAGACTGTGGGTTTGATGCTCAGTCAGAGCACATAGAAGCAACCATTGAATACATACATAAGTGGAACAACAAACTGATGTTTCTCTCTCCCTCTCCCTCTCTCCCTCCCTCCCTCCTTCCTTCCCTCCTTCCCTCTCTCTTTCCTTCCCCCCTTCCTCCCCCCCCTCTCTTTCTAATAAAATCAAGACAACATCCTCAGCTTTGTTAAGAGTATCTTGAGACTACAGAATGAATGCTTCTAACTTGTAGTTGAGGGTTCTGCCTCCTTTATTGAGGACAGGATCCAGCAAGATGACAGGCTAAGAGCACAGGGGAACACATGCCTGTGGGCAGCATGGCTAACGATGTTCTCCCTTCCTTCTCATAGACACATTATCATTTGCATGTGAACGTTAATGTCTTTAGGACTATGAAAGCATATTTAGGTAAATGTGCTAATTAGATCTTTGTAAACAACCGTATGGTATTTTGGTTTATGAAATTTAAAGAGCAATTAAAAACACATCTAGTTGACTTCTTATGAGTGGGGGTGGGGATGGAGTCAGGAAATCCTCAAAGCATCAGGGGATCTGAAGGAAGAGCTACATTAGAGATGTGCTTAGCAATCTCACAGGGGAAGCTTAAGGAAGCCTGAGACTTTTCTTCAGAAAATCATGAGGCCAAGGGATGCTGCACCTCGAGCTTGCCATCATTAAATGGAAATGTTTGAAAATCACATTTCAAACCTCGTTTCAACTAGTGTGCTTACCTTAGAGGAATTTTCAAAAGAACTTTGTGGTCTGTCTGTTTTTAATGAGAGTGTGTCATCCCTCCTCTGGTGACTTATCCATTTTTCTCAGTTCCTCTGTGCAGAGCAGGGTGATGTATGAGTGGAATAACTTGAGCTGACGTCGTACAGTGTGATCCATTATCTGAAAGATTTAGGGAAAGGGCTTTCTGAAAAAAATAATTAAGGAAACAAATGTTTTTAGAAATATAATAAAGATTGTTTACGTTTTCGGGTCAGGAACATCAATTTTTATAATATTACATACACTGAGGAAATGGCCCGCCAATCATCCAAATAACACTTGTATTTTGATTTTTCTTGGTTTTTCTTTCCCCACAGAGAAACTAATAAGCAATCATAAACCGAGAATAAAGGGATGGAAACTGCCTGAAGTTGGCTTAGAAGTTCCTTCCTAGGAGCCATTGATTGAGAAATAGATTAAAGAACTAGATTAAAAGTGGACTCAGAAAAAATGGACAGCATTTTCCAAAAATATGGTTGTGTTGTAAAGGTGCATTTATTTTCTGACCAATTGCTCGTTGTCGAAAGGCCTGGTCTCCTGACCACTTTTTAGCCTGGGTCTGCTTCATAAGTAGGCCCCATTCTAGGAACTACAGAACTCCAGGGCCCCCCTTCCCGCCCCCCGCCCAACAAATGCCCTTGTACCTTGCTTTGGAATAATATTACTTCTTTAATGTTTACCTTGTTTAGTTGAGACATCTTTAGTTTCCAAGCCAGGATCATCATTTGATGAGACAGAACTCATTAACACTGAACCCCAAATATCAAACCAGGATTGCAAAAATACCTGAATTCAGTCAACCAAGAAAGTTTAAAAGATGTTCTTAGCTGTGCTGATTAAAATTGGTCAGCTCTGAATGTGCTAGCGTTGTTTTGTGTGTGTGTTTTTAATTCCATTGGGTACAGATTCTAAATTTCATGCATTCTTTCCTGCGTTAACCCATGATATGTTACCTGTGCCCTCACTCAGATCCCCACTTCAGTTGCTTATGATCAGCCATATAGCAGTGAGTAATATGGATATTGTCCTAGACATGCACAGAATAGATTAAAATTTGCATGGCAAGTTCAGGTGGCCACTTGCAGCATGTTTGTGAGGAAATAGTGGATGTGACCATCCTTAAGTCCAGGACCCTGCAGAACTCCACTTCTCCTATGTTTATTCCTTAAAAGTAGGTGAGCTCTTTGCATGTTTGTATTATAACTATAGTGTTTCTACAGGGCATGGCTATAATATCCTGGGACTACCTACTATGGTTTGGTGTTCATGGTTTTAATCAAGAATATTAAGACCTATCAGGAATGACATTTGAAATATTCAACCACCAGAATGTCATGGGCACTGACCATTTATAATGGACACTAGCCAAGTGCTAAAGCAACATCCTGGGACGCCCTGCCCAGCTAAATCTGAGACATGGAGACACTCGGGTAGGTATTTTGGGGGAGAGCCCAGTACAGTTGGTATAGTCCCTATGGGGACTAAATTCAGAGATCTTCAGCAATATCCATTTACCAATTTTACCAAAGTATTTCTATATTTTGACAGCTGTTAGGGCCAAACCAGGATGTATTCACTAAATATTAGCCATAGACCATGTAAATCAAAGTAAATAGACATCTAAAGATCACTCTAAGAAAGTAAAGTCCTTCCAATGCTATTGCCATTGCATCCCCCACCTTGTTCCATCCTATATAATAAAAAGGTAGTACGCAAATTGATCATCACACCCTCACACAAGAAGGCCGTTCCCATGTGGTCAAAGATGGCCACCACAAGATGGCTGGCAGGGGAGGGCAGTTGAGGGTGACCAGGCCAGCAGGGAATGGCAGTTGTGGGGGGGCCAGGCCTTCAGGGGAGGGCAGTTGGCGGTGACTGGGCTGGCAGGGGAGGGCAGTTGAGGCAATTGGAGCTGAGAGACAGTCCCCCCACCCAGTGCATGAATTTTGTGCACCGGGCCTCTAGATTTATATATATATATAGTAAAATATATGATATATAATATACACAAAGTATATAATAGCATAAAGGCATATTAGAAGTATTCTTGTACCCAGTTAAGGATTTTGTTTGAATAAAATAAGCATACTCAGAAGGCTGGAGTACAATTAACATTTTATATATACATATATATAATTTTATGTTAAAATATATATTTTATACATTATGTTATTATATGCACATGCAGGGTGTCCCAAAAGATGTACCATATGCATACATTAACTGCTGATAGCTCAATTTTGAAAATGAAATGTACTTTAATAAACACTGCCCTTATAATATTCATTTTGGGGGGACACCCTATATATGCAGGGAGAAAGAGAGAAATGACAGCATTGGAAAATCATATCTGTATGTTATATCCTTATTTGGAATTGCCTTCCAAGTCTCTTTTTACACCACATAAGAAAATTAATGTCAGGTATTCATAATCATTCCTCACATCTATAAAAGAGCAAGTTTTATGTGTATGTGATGAGAAACTAAAGGACATATTTTTACTGTCATCAGTTGTTTATATTTGTTTCATTTGGTTCCTTTATATAAATTGATTGGATTTAGAAGCTCACTATAAACACTATGAAATGGTCAAGACTTAAGAAGCTTTTCTTTAATCTCTAAACTGCTTAGAGCTTGTGGGCATGACCAAGTGATACCCTCTTTTAGCACCTGAATGAATGCCACTCTTCCGTACCATTGTACAGATGCTCAGTGGGCTACATTTGTGCTGTGGGGAGCAAAGCCCCCCATGTATGAACCCTAAAAACCTAAAGACATATGAGAACCTCCTGATACCTGTCATCCCTAGTACCAGATGGGGTTTGGACCAGAAGAAATTACACTTTTCTTCCCAGATATCCTCAATGTAGAACTTTCCAGGATGGTAAACTTCTTGAGTTTATCTTCTATTCTGAGTGTTACATCCAGTCTCTGGTATGGAGATGTGATTTAATAAATGTTCTCTGGGTTGATATAATTTTCTTCATGAACATTATCACCTGATGATTTGGAGATGATTTCTCAGCAGAAAGTTATTCTTATATCTGCTTTTGGGAAGAAAAGTGGGATACTGAAAGACGGTAATGGAAAGGGGATATTGGAGAAAAGCAGAAAATAGTAAAATAATTTATTGAAAGCAAAGGTTATTAGAAAGTATAAAAATTTAATATAATGTAGGTCAAGGTGTTGTAAGTGGAGAAAGACCTGTAATTGGAATAAGGAAGATGGAATTCTTTTTTAATCTTATAGTCATTACTCTAATATATAAAGTGCAAAAAAAATAATGTATATCAAAGCAATGTAATAAAGGATTACAGTGAGGAATTTTATGAGATTAAGCTGCAGTTAATTTCCATATGCATTTAAGATTAATAAACTGCTTATTAAACTATGCAAATAAAGGTTCCTAAAGCCTTAGAAATATTTTCTAGCACATTACCCATAAATCTCCTTCAGTAACTATTTTGTCACATAATTGGAAAATAACAGATTGATGAGCCAATCTAATTATGTGAAATTTACATGTGTATAGTATTTTATAATAAAGGACATGAAACTCATGTTAAAGTAGGGAAAAGTAGTTGCAACATTCATTACAGTTTTTAGTTGAAATTTAACTCAGTTTGAAAGTACTTTGTGAAGTGACAAACTATAAGCCACACCAAGTAATAATCTATAGTACACATCAGGTGCACAAATTGTAGGGTGAGACTGATGGTCCTGAGACTCTAATGCTTACATCTCATTCACATGATACCCACGCACATATTTCAGTAATATTGCTGATCATTCAGAGACCTAGATAACAGTTAATTGCGTCAATACTAGCACTTTAAGGAAACAATGAAAGATAAAATTTTTCAAAAAATTAGTCTGCTTTCTAAACGACTAACCAAATTTTCTCTTTCAGAATAAAATGTTACAAGAGTTGCTATTCCCCCTTATGTGCCCTTGTCAGCATGTTATGTTTTCAATGTGTAAGGTTTAACCTTCATCCCAGCTTCCGGGAGAAATGGTCAATGTGCTTCATCACCACAGATCTTAAGTCCATTGAAAAAAATAATTTCTTCTCTTCAAACTATTGAAGTTCCCCAAAGGAACTTTAAATCTTCAAAGTATTATTTTCAAATTTAAATACTGTTGTGAGTTTCAGATCCATATAAAAGTCAATGAGGCAAATTTGATTCAATAGTGAATCTTTAGTATTAGCAAACGGTTTACATGGATATACCTACTCACTTTTCAGCCACATTCTGAAGTACCTCACAACTTATTAATGGATAGTAACACAGTAGGCCCTTGTTATCTAATGTTATGCTATTTATCACTTTTGCAACTTCTAATAGAATGACCACTGATGGCTCTGCATTATCCAGAATTACTTTCTACACTGTTACATACGTTCAGGAACGTAGTAACGTTAACTACGTCATGCTCTATTAAGTTTTAGGAAATTGGTAATAGAACTATGGTATACAATCTAACATTCTATTAGCCTAACTAGTAAGTCATTTATGACAACTGTATTAAATGAGAGTTTACCAAAGCTGTTTTTAACAAAAGAAAAATATACACTAATTAGCTATGAATGGGAGCTACTGGAAGAAGTTATAACTTACAAGTTAAAACTTAAAGCCAAGCTTTTGAATGAGCACCATGTTAATTCACCTTGACTATCTGTTGCTCATTAAGGATTCTGCATTTTTATTTATGGGTAGATTGTTTCCTTTTCATGTATCTTTTAAAAACAATCAGAAGTATGATCTGGATGGAAGACATATTTGAAATACAATTTATTTTATTTTGTTGACATATGAGGATCTAAGCCAGTGGTTCTCAACCTTGGCTGCACATTAGAATCACCTGGGAATCTTTTTAAAATCCTGATTTATTGGCCCCATCCTCCGGAAATTCTGTTTCTTTGTTATGGGGTGAGGCCACAACATTAGTAACAAAGAAACAGAATTTCCAGAGGATGAGGCCCAGAAATCAGGATTTTAAAAAGATTCCCAGGTGATTCCAATGTGCAGCCAAGGTTGAGAACCACTGATCTAAGCTATCATTTTCCACACCCTATTTCACCTGTCATTGCTGTCTCAGAAATCTATTTCCTCTTGCATAAAGCTGCAGTGTTTAAAACTATAAAAGCAAACACAGCAGTGAAGAAATTTCCCCATGGGTCTGTTTGCCATATGCTTTAAACAGAGCTGTTTGAATATCAAAAATTAGCCTTCCTAAATTTGGCAATAGAGATTGTCGTTTTGTTTTGTTTTACCACCTGTGTAAGGGTAACCGATTTGAAGAATAGTCTTTAAATTCTAATGGCTTGCTGAAAAATCCTGTCTATAGTGCAGAGTGATGATTCTTGCCATGTAGGAGAAGCAGAATAGACTCGACTTGCTTTGAAAATATAATCCAAAAGGTTGGAGATATTGAGAGAGTGTTCTCATTCTGTGACCTTCCAGGTGCTCATTCATAATCATAAGTAAAATGTATTTCAGGTGCAAACAATGGTAATCTTGACGTCATTCTTTCAGTCATTCCACAGTGGGAGTTTATTATAAAGTGCTTCCCCTGAGTTGGGCACATTCTTTGCATATCAGATGCAGCAATGAACAGAGCAGAGGAAAATCCTCACCTTATGAGGCAACAGGAGAGGCAAGCACACAAACAAATGGAGAAAGAAACAAACATATACACACATACATGTGAGTGCATAAATTACATAGCATGACAGGTGGTAATATTGCTATAAAAAAATACAGCAGGGAAGAGGAAGTGAGTACAGGCTTAGGTCTGAAGTGTTAAAATGTTAATACCTGAGGGAAATGAAAGTGCAAAATATAAAGATATCTGGTGGGAGTTTGCTCCAGGTCCTGATGATAGATAAGGAAGCAACCTAAGTGTTCATCAATAGACTATTGGATAAAGAAGATGTGATAATATAATAAAGAGGGAAAATGCAAATTGACTGTCACTCTGCCACAAAGATGGCGGCACCCACAGCAGAGGCTGAGTTCCCATAACGAGCTTTAATGAGCAATCAGCAGGGCCCTGAGGCTTCCCCTGCCCCCGTGGGGCTTGACAGGGGATCTCAGGCCATGCCCCCTACCTGGCAGGGCTTGATGGGGACCTCAGGCCATGCCCCCCAGCCCCAGCACCAGACTGGGGGACCTCAGGCCGTGCCCCTCGCACAGCGGGGCTTGACAGGGGGACCTCAGGTCATGCCCCCCTACCTCAGCACCAGGCCAGGGGACCTGAGGCCATGCCCCCCACCTGCGGGGCTTGACAGGGCACGTAAGGCCATGGCCCCTGCCTGGCAGGCCTTAACAGGGACCTCAAGGTGCACCCATCCCCACCCCAGTGCTGGGCCAGGAGATCTCCAGCTGTTCCCTTGCCCCAGGTCAGGGGACCTCAGGCCATGCCCCCCACCCAGCAGGGCTTAAAGGGGGATCTGAGGCTGCACCTCCTCCTGGTGGGGCTTGACGGGGGACCTGAGGCTGTGCCCCCTGCCTGGCAGGGCTTGACACGGGATCTCAGGCCATGTCCCCCACCCGACGGGGCTTGATGGGGGACCTCAAGGCACGCCCCCCTGCCCCAGCCTGGGCTGGGGGACCTCAGGCCATGTCCCCCCCACCCTGGCTCTGAGCCAGGGGACCTGAGGCTGCGCCCCACACTCAGTGGGGCTTGACAAGGGTGGGACCAGCTGGGTCTGGATCTAGCCCAATGGGGCAGGTGGCGGCTGAGTTGTGGTCTCGCATGATTTTGAGGCACAAGTGGTTGGGCAGGGACTTGACTCTGGGTCCCATGGTGCACCTCAGACTCTGACAGGAGGAAGATTTTCATATACATTTTACTAATTTTCTTTCATCTCTGACACTTCTTTTATAGAGAAAGGGCAAATAGCAATATTAAAATATTTCCTATAATTAATCCCCTTTTAATGTGCACAAATTTTGTGCACCGGGTCACTAGAGAGAGAGAGTGTGTGTGTGTGTGTGTGTGTGTGTGTGTATATTTAAAAAATAGAATATTACTCAGCCATAAAAAGAATGAAATATTAATCTTACCATTTATGACACCATAATAACCTAGAGGTTATTATGCTAAGTGAAATAAGAAAGACAAACACTATATGATATCACTCATATATGAAATCTAAGACAATATAAACTAACAAAACAAAAACAGACTCATAGATACAAAGAACAAACAGGGTTACTAGATTGGAGGGGGTTGGGGGACTGGGTGAAAAGGATGAAGGGATTAGGAAGTATAAATTGATAGTCACATAATAGTCATGGGGATATAAAGTATAGCATAAGGAATATAACACTATATATAGGCATACTATACAAGCGGGAATATTGAATGGACAACTGGATATGCACCTCTGGATCTCTGGGAGAGATGCTCTAGTATTGTTAGTGTGTCCAAAGGGATCCCCAAGAGAGTTAAGGAGACAAAGAAAGGAAGGTGCTTGAAGACTGGGCTCTCCAAGATTTGTACAGTTTTTAGAGATCAGAAAAGCCAGAAAAGAACACTGAAGCCCTTGAAATAGGAGGAAAACCAGGCGAGTATGTTGTTCTGGAAGGAGGATGGGTGTTACTGTTAAAGGTGCACAATGAAATTGTGGATGTAATGAGTCTGAACGACAACAGGAGGAAAGGAATTGGATGCAGTGAAGTCTTGCTTAACAGAAAAGTAGGGAAAAGGAATAGAAGTTAGAGAGAAAATAGAGCAAAAAAAAGTTTTGTGATTTTTAAAGTTGGGCAAAATAGCACACTTTGCTTGGAATGGATCAGTAGAGAGAAATAAATAATGATATATGAGAAACAAAGAAGAATTTCTGAAGAAATTCTTGACTGTGCAAAAAATGGTGAAATACAGTGTACAAGTGGATAGATTGCCTTACGTAGAATCCAGCAGAGTTGAGCCAAAGTGATAGAGAGGAGGCAGAGTATGTGGGCTCACTCACAGGTCAGTTAGAGGATTTTGTGAGGAAAGCTTTGGACTATTTCTACAGATTCCATTTCTTTTCTTAGTAAAGTGAGAAGCTAAGATGAGAATGTATAGAAACTTAAGAAGGAAAAGTTACACGATTGCCATCAGGGGGAGAGGGAGAGGGAGAAGGAGAAGGAGTGAGCAGAAGCAATAATTTATCCATTCATTGAGGATTAGGCACATGTATTCAACACAGCAAGAAAGGGCAAGGGAAATGTATACAAGTCAACAAATGTATGACTAAGTATCAGAGAGGACAAGTGAGGCCATAAGGAGCAGAGAGAGTGCACAGGTACTGAAATCAATGATGCTGTGATGCTGGAGTTATTAAGACAACGAATTCTCATCTTCCCAGTGATAAAGTCCATATTTAAAAGAAAAGATCTGTCCCATGGTTTGATTCCCAGTCTGGGGCATGCAGGAAGCATCCAACCAATGATAGATGTTTTTCTCTCCCTCTCCCTCTCCCTTCCTCTCTGAAAACAATAACAATGTATTTTTTTAAAAAAAGAAAAGACCTGTGTACATGTTATCATGCAATAGAGCATTTTCCATTCTTCATTGGGAAGGATCCTCAGCCATGTGTGCTATGCCTCATTTTGCAAGGAAAATGCTTATGT